>NC_052067.1:130571441-130823429 GCF_015852505.1 Tachyglossus aculeatus | reverse complement strand
TTTGTTCTTCCTAACAATCTGTTTCTTAAGGAAGACTAAGGAATAGTTCCTTTCCCTATAAAACGGTTTTTCATAAGGAATGCTTCCTTTCTCTAAATAATAGCTCTTCGGTTTCTGCGGGGGGAAAAAAATAAAAAAATCAACCGGCAGTTGGTTTTCGTCGTTACGTTTTTAACTCATCTGCAAAATGGGGATGAAAACTGTGAGCCCTCCGTGGGACAACCTGATCACCTTGTAATCTCCCCAGCGCTTAGAACAGTCCTTTGCACATAGTAAGCGCTTAATAAATGCCATCATTATTAAGTGACCTGCGCGAAGTCACAAAGCTGACAGTTGGCGGAGCCGGGATTTGAACCCACGACCTCTAACTCCAAAGCCCGGGCTCTGTACTGAATGCTTGGGGAGGTACAGTACGGAAGAGTCGGTAGGTGGGATCCCTGCCCACAAGGAGCTTACGGTCTACAGGGGAAGACAGACATAATTATTACTTAACAAATGCCATTATTATTCTTATTATGACTGGTAGTAATAATAATAATAAATGTCGTATTTTTAATAGTAGTTGTTAAGCACTTATTATGTGCCAGGCATAATAAGCAGCAGCGTGGCTCAGTGGAAAGACCACGGGCTTTGGAGTCAGAGGTCACGGGTTCAAATCCCGGCTCCGCCACTTGTCAGCTGTGACTTTGGGCAAGTCACTTCACTCCTCTGGGCCTCAGTTACCTCATCTGTAAAATGGGGATGAAAACTGTGAGCCCTCCTTGGGACAACCTGATCACCTTGTAACCTCCACAGCGCTTAGAACAGTGCTTTGCACATAGTAAGCGCTTAATAAATGCCGTCATTATTATTATTATTATGAACTCACGGCTTCTTGGGCATCTGTAGCAACAGCCACTTTACCTTTGATTTTCCTGTCCCAGGCGTAGCCGGAGAAGGCACCCCATCTTGCCCCGTCGTTTCCTGGAAAACAAAACCAAATTAAGGGGGGGGATCAGAGCCTTCGGCTCATTTCCCCTCGTGACCAAAAGCTCGCACGACTCGGATCCCGGGAGAGATTGCCCCCGTCCCCCTCTTCCTGTAAGCTCGCTGCGGGCAAGCGCTTAGTCCAGTGCTCTGCACACGATAAGCGCTCAATAAATACCCCCGATTGACCGCTGGTCCCTAGGTCCAGGCTGACCCGCGGGGCCGGACTTGTTGGATAGAGACCGTCTCTCTATGTTGCCAACTTGGACTTCCCAAGCGCTTAGTACAGTGCTCTGCACCCAGTAAGCGCTCAATAAATACGATTGATTGATTGATTGATTGATTGGAGATGGGGAAGCAGTTGAGAGTAGAGAAGCAGCGTGGCTCAGTGGAAAGAGCCCGGGCTTTGGAGTCAGAGGTCGTGGGTTCAAATCCCAGCTCCGCCACTTGTCAGCTGGGTGACTTTGGGCGAGTCACTTCACTTCTCTGGGCCTCAGTTCCCTCATCTGTCAAATGGGGATGAAGACTGTGAGCCCCCCCGTGGGACAACCTGATCACCTTGTATCTCCCCAGCGCTTAGAACAGTGCTTGGCACATAGTAAGCGCTTAACAAACACCATCATTATTATTATTATTATTGAGAGGGCTGGATTAGGGATTCATTCGGTCACATTTATTGAGAAGCAGAAGTGAGAGGACATGGGTTCTAATCCCAGCTCCGCTACTTGTCTGCTGGGTGGCCTTGGGCGAGTCACTTCACTTCTCCTTGCCTCAGTCACCTCATCTGCAAAATGGGGATTCAGACTGCGAGCCCTATGTGGGACAGGGACTGTTTCCAACCTGATTGCCTTGTATATACTCAATCAATCAATCAACCGTATTTATTGAGCGCTTACTGTGTGCAGAGCACTGTACTAAGCGCTTGGGAAGTACAAGTCGGCAACATATAGAGACGGTCCCTACCCAACAGCGGGCTACTCCAGCGCTTAGAACAGTGCTTGGCACACGGTAGGCACTTAGCAAATACTGTTATTATTAATGGCATTCATTCAACTGTATTTATTGAGCGCTTACTGTGTGCAGAATGAAAGCACTTAGCAAATACTATTATTATCATTGGCACATGGTAAGCACTTAAATACTATTATTATTATGTGCTTACTGTGTGCCAAACGCTGTACTAATTTGTACTTCCCAAGCGCTTAGTACAGCGCTCTGCACACAGTAAGCGCTCAATAAATACGATTGATGATGATGCACTAAGCGCTTGGGAGAGTACACTACGACAACAAACACATTCCCTGCCCACAACAGACAGTCTAGGGATGGGGATGGGAGGTTGGGAGGAGGGAGGAGGCTGACCGGGAGGAGGTGGAGGAAGTCGGGGGGCTGATGGCCGTTTTCGGGGGGGCTGAGAGAATCAATCAATCGTATTTATTGAGCGCTTACTGTGTGCAGAGCACTGTACTAAGCGCTTGGGAAGTCCAAGTTGGCAACATATAGAGACGGTCCCTACCCAACAGCGGGCTCACAGTCTAGAAGGGGGAGACAGAGAACAAAAGCAGACATACTAACAAAATAAAATAAATAGAATAGATATGTACAAGCAAAATAAATAAATAAATAAATAGAGTAATAAATACGTACAAACATATATACAGAGAAGGAGCTCAGCACAGGGCTGGGGGCTCCGGCAAACACTAATTATTATTATTAACGATTATTAACCTTATATTATATTAATAGTATTAATATATCAATATAGTATAATCCCAGCTCCTCCACGTGTCTGCTGTGTGACCTTGGGCAAGTCACTTCACTTCTCTGCGCCTCAGTTCCCTCATCTGTAAAATGGGGATTAAGACGGTGAGCCCCACGGGGGACAACCTGATCACCCTGCATCCCCCCCCCCCAGCGCTTGGAACAGTGCTTTGCACATAGTAAGCGCTTAACAAATGCCATAATTATTACTATTATTATTACTATTATTATATATAATTAATATATCGTCATTGTTAATTAATACTATTAATACCGTAATATGGTATTATTAACTACCATAATAATTATGGTATTTGTTTAGCGCTTATTAGGTACCAAGCACTGTTCTAAGCGCTGTCTGTCTGTCCTCCCTCCTTCCGTGTGATTCAGGGACTGCCTCTCATCTGATTGTCTTAATAATAATAATGATGGCATTTGTTAAGCGCTTACTATGTGCCAAGCACTGTTCTAAGCACTGGGGTAATAATACTGATGGCATTTATTAAGCATTTATTATCTTGGAGGAGATAATAATAATAATGATGGCATTTATTAGGCGCTTACTATGTGCAAAGCCCTGTTCTAAGCGCTGGGGAGGTTACAAGGTGATCAGGTTGCCCCTTGGGGGGCTCACACTACACTCTCTACACTTTCGCAGCGATTTTCTCCCCCCTCTGTAGACTGTGAGCTCACTGTGGGCAGGGAATGTCGCCGTTTACTGTTGTACTGGACTCTCCCAAGAGCTCAGTACAGTGCTCTGCGCACAGTAAGCGCTCTCCACACCATGTCTGCTGCATGACCTTGGCCAAGTCACTTCCCCTCCCTAGGCCTCAGTTCCCTCATCTAAAAAATGGGGGTGAATCAATCAATCAATCATATTTATTCATTCATTCATTCAATTCATTCAATTGTATTTATTGAGCGCTTACTGTGTGCAGAGCACTGTACTAAGCGCTTGGGAAGTACAAGTTGGCAACATATAGAGACAGTCCCGACCCAACGGTGGGCTCACAGTCTCAAAGGGGGAGACAGAGAACAAAACCAAACATACTAACAACATAAAATAAATAGAATAGCTATGTACAAGTAAAATAGAGTAATAAATACGTACAAACATATATACATATATACAGGTGCCGTGGGGAGGGGAAGGAGGTAAGATGAAGACTGTGAGCCCCATGGGGGACAGGGGCCGGGTCCAACCCGATTTACTTGTATCCACCCCAGCGCTTAGTACAGTGCCTGGCACACAGTAAGCGCTTGACAAATACCACCATTATTATTATTAATGAATCATCATCATCATCATCAATCGTATTTATTGAGCACTTACTATGTGCAGAGCACTGTACTAAGCGCTCAGGAAGTACAAATCGGCAACATAAAGAGACAGTCCCTACCCAGCAGTGGGCTCACAGTCTAAAAGGGGGGAGACAGAGAACAAAACCAAACATACCAACAAAATAAAATAAATAGAATAGATATGTACAAGTAAAATAAATAAATAGAGTAATAAATATGTACAAACATATATACGTACATACAGGTGCTGTGGGGAGGGGAAGGAGGTAAGATGAAGACTGTGAGCCCCATGGGGGACAGGGGCTGGGTCCAACCCGACTTGCTTGTATCCACCCCAGCGCTTAGTACAGTGCCTGGCACACACTAAGTGCTTGCCAAATACCACCATTATTATTATTATTATTATTGTTAATTAAGAGGATTGACTGACTGACTGAAGGAAATCATCAGGGCAGGGAGGGCGCAAAGAGGCAAAACCCATTGTCAGGATGGAGTGCTAACCTTCTTACTGGGCCTCCACAATAATAATAATAATAATAATGTTATTCGTTAAGCGCTTACTATGTGCCAAGCACTGTTCTAAGCACTGAGCACTGTTCTCTCCTACTGGCCCGGAACACCTTCCCTCCTCAGATCTAACAATCACTCTCCCCTGCTTCAATCAAATTTATTGAGCGCTTACTGTGCGCAGAGCACTGTACTAAGCGCTTAACAATGTCTTCCTCAAGGCCCATCTCCTCCAAGAGGTCTTCCCAGACTAAGCCCCCTTTTCCTCACCTCCCCCTCAACTTCTGCGCCGCCCTGATTTATTTTACTTGTACATATCTATTTATTTTATTTTGTTTGTTAGTATGTTTGGTTTTGTTCTCTGTCTCCCCCTTCTAGACTGTGAGCCCACTGTTGGGCAGGGACCGTCTCTATATGTTGCCAACTTTTACTTCCCAAGCGCTTAGTACAGTGCTCTGCACACAGTAAGCGCTCAATAAATACGATTGATTGATTGATTGAAGCACTACCACTCCCTTCTAGACTGTGAGCCCACCGTTGGGTAGGGACTGTCTCTAGATGTTGCCAACTTGTACTTCCCAAGTGCTTAGTACAGTGCTCTGCACACAGTAAGCGCTCAATAAATAGGATTGATTGATTGAAGCACTACCACTCCCTTCTAGACTGTGAGCCCACTGTTGGGTAGGGACTGTCTCTAGATGTTGCCAACTTGTACTTCCCAAGCGCTTAGTACAGTGCTCTGCACACAGTAAGCGCTCAATAAGATTGATTGATTCCCCCCTCTCCCCACCCCACAGCCCTTATATTATTCACTCAATCATATTTATTGATCGCTTACTGTGTGCCGAGCACTTAGAACAGTGCTTGGCACATAGTAAGCGCTTAACAAATACCATCATCATTATTATTATTATTATTATTATTATTATTATTACTAGGCGCTTGGAAAGTCCAAGTCGGCCACAGATAGAGACAATCCCTGCCCAACGACGGGCTCGCAGTCGAGAAGAGGGGGCAGACAACAAAACAAGTAGACAGGCTTTCATTCATTCATTCAATCGTATTTATTGAGCGCTTACTGTGTGCAGAGCACTGGACTAAGCGCTTGGGAAGTACAAGTTGGCAACATAGAGAGACGGTCCCTACCCAACAGTGGGCTCACAGTCTAGAAGGGAGAGACGGAGAACAAAACAAAACGTATTAACAAAATAAATAGAATAAACATGTACAAGTAAAATAAATTTTATTTATTTATTGATGCTTCAATAGCAGCAAAATGAATAGAATTATAGCTCTATACACATCATTAATAGAGTAATAAATATGTACAAAAATACCCTGAGGAGGAGAGAAAGGGGGTAGGGTAGAGAGAGGGAGTGGGGGCAATGGGGAGGGGAGGAGGAACAGAAGAAAACGGGGGACTCGGTCAGGGAAGGCCTCCTGGAGGAGGTGAGCGCTATCATTCATTCAATCGTATTTATTGAGCGCTTACTGTGTGCAGAGCACTGTAGTAAGCCCTTGGGAAGTAAAAGTTGGCAACATATAGAGACGGTCCCTCCCCAACAGTGGGCTCACAGTCTAGAAATGGATTTCTCCCTGTCCCAGCCCCACAGCCCTGATGTCCACCTCTGTCATTTGATTCACTAAGAGAAGCAGCGGGGCTCACTGGAAAGAGCCCGGGCTTTGGAGTCAGAGGTCATGGGTTCAAATCCCGGCTCCGCCAATTGTCGGCTGTGCGACTTGGGGCAAGTCACCTGTCTGGGCCTCAGTTCCCTCATCTATAAAATGGGGATGAAGGCTGTGAGCCCCCCGTGGGACAACCTGATCACCTTGTAACCTCCCCAGCGCTTAGAACAGTGCTTTGCACATAGTAAGGTCTTAATAAATGCTATCATCATTATTAAGTCACAACTTCTCTGGGCCTCAGTTCCCTCATATATTAAATGGGGATTAAAACCGTGAGCCCCCCGGGGGACATCCTGATCACCTTGTAACCTCCCCAGCGCTTAGAACAGTGCTTTGCACGTAGTAAGCGCTTAATAAATGCCATCATCATCATCATTATTCATTCATTCACTCAATCGTACTTATTAAGCGCTTACTGTGTGCAGCGCACTGTACTTAGCGCTTGGGAAGGACAAGTTGGCAACAAAGACAGGACGGTCCCTACCCAACAGCGGGCTCACAGTCTAGAAGGGGGAGACAGGCAACAAAACAAAACATACAAACAAAATAAAATCAATAGAATAAATAAGTACCAATAAAATAGAGTAATAGATAATATTATGTGCAGAGCACTGGGCTAAGCGCTTGGGATCTAGTCCAATGGCTGCCTGCCCCCCTGGGCAAGGACTGGCACTGCTGAGTGTTAATCAATCAATCAATCGTATTTATTGAGCGCTTACTATGTGCAGAGCACTGTACTAAGCGCTTGGGAAGTACAAATTGGCAACACATAGAGACAGTCCCTACCCAACAGTGGGCTCACAGTCTAAAAGATTAATAATAATCTTAATAAATGTTAATAATAATGATGGCATTTGTTAAGCGCTTACTACGTGCAAAGCACTGTTCTAAGCGCTGGGGAGGTGACAAGGTGATCAGGTTGTCCCTCGGGGGGCTCACAGTCTTCATCCCCATTTTACAGATGAGGGAACTGAGGCCCAGAGAAGCTGAGTTGCCCAAAGTCCCACAGCTGGCAATGGGCTGAGGCGGGATTTGAACCCATGACCTCTGACTCCAAAGCCTGGGCTCTTTCCCCTGAGCCAGGCTTTTTCTCTGCGTTAGGGTGGGCTCTCCCAAGCGTTTAGCACAGTGCTGTGCCCACTGTGAGGCCCCCCCCTCCCCCAGTTGGGTCAGCTTGGTTACCTCCATGGCGGCCCTGCCCCTCCGCCGGCGTCTGACGTCACCGCGCCGGACACGTGACGCGCCGCACGCCCACGCCCCCTGCAGGCCGGGCGCTCACCATGGCAACGCCCCCCCCCCGCGGAGCCCCTTCCGGTTTCCAACGGCCACTTCCGGCCGCGCGCCCTGCCCCCGTGACGGGGCGGGCGTTTTCCCTCAGCCCATTCACTCATTCATTCATTCATTTATTCATTCATTCATTCATCCAATGGTCCCTTCTCGACTGTGAGCCCGCCGTTGGGCAGGGACCGTGTCTCTATGTTGCCAACTTGGGCTTCCCTAGCGCTTAGTAGAGTGCTCTGCGCACAGTAAGCGCTCAGTAAATACGATTGAATGAATGAATGAATGGCATCTATTGCGCGCTGGGGTCACCATGGCAACGCCCCCCTCGCGGAGCCCCTTCCGGTTTCCAACGGCCACTTCCGGCCGCGCGCCCTGCCCCCGTGACGGGGGGAGGGCGGGTTTCCCTCAGCTCATTCATTCATTCATTCATTCATTCATTCATTCAATGGTCCCTTCTCGACTGTGAGCCCGCCGTTGGGCAGGGACCGTGTCTCTATGTTGCCAACTTGGGCTTCCCTAGCGCTTAGTAGAGTGCTCTGCGCACAGTAAGCGCTCAGTAAATACGATTGAATGAATGAATGAATGGCATCTATTGCGCGCTGGGGTCACCATGGCAACGCCCCCCTCGCGGAGCCCCTTCCGGTTTCCAACGGCCACTTCCGGCCGCGCGCCCTGCCCCCGTGACGGGGCGGGCGTTTTCCCTCAGCCCATTCACTCATTCATTCATTCATTTATTCATTCATTCATTCATCCAATGGCCCCTTCTCGACTGTGAGCCCGCCGTTGGGTAGGGACCGTGTCTCTATGTTGCCAACTTGTACTTCCCAAGCGCTTAGTACAGTGCTCTGCACACAGTAAGCGCTCAGTAAATACGATTGAATGAATGAATGAATGGCATCTATTGCGCGCTGGGGTCACCATGGCAACGCCCCCCTCGCGGAGCCCCTTCCGGTTTCCAACGGCCACTTCCGGCCGCGCGCCCTGCCCCCGTGACGGGGCGGGCGTTTTCCCTCAGCCCATTCAATCATTCATTCATTCAATGGTCCCTTTTAGACTGTGAGCCCGCCGTTGGGTAGGGGCCGTCTCTCTATGTTACCACCTTGTACTTCCCAAGCGCTTAGTACAGTGCTCTGCACACAGTAATCGCTCAGTAAATACGATTGAATGAATGAATGAATGAATGGCATCTATTGCGCGCTGGGGTCACCATGGCAACGCCCCCCTCGCGGAGCCCCTTCCGGTTTCCAACGGCCACTTCCGGCCGCGCGCCCTGCCCCCGTGACGGGGCGGGTTTCCCTCAGCTCATTCATTCATTCATTCATTCATTCATTCATTCATTCATTCATTCATTCATTCATCCAATGGCCCCTTCTAGACTGTGAGCCCACTGTTGGGTGGGGACCGCTCTATATGCTGCCCTCTTGTACTTCCCAAGCGCTTAGTACAGTGCTCTGCACACAGTAAGCGCTCAATAAATACGATTGAATGAATGAATGAACAATGCTTTGCACATAGTAAGCGCTTAATCAATGCCATCATTATTATTATTATTATTACTAGAGCAGCCGCGTGGTTCAATGGAAAAGAGCCCGGGCTTTGGAGTCAGAGGTCATGGGTTCAAATCCTTGCTCTGCCACTTTGTCAGCCGGGTGACTTTGGGCAAGTCACTTCACTTCTCTGGGCCTCAGTTCTCTCATCTGGAAAATGGGGATGAAGATTGTGAGCCCCCCCATCCCGTGGGACAACCTGATCACCTTGTAACCTCCCCAGCGCTTAGAACAGTGCTCTGCACATAGTAAGCGCTTAATAAATGCCATTATTATTACTTAACTCCTCTGTGCCTCAGTTGCCTCACCTGTAAAATGGGGATTAACACTGAGCCCCCCGTGGGACAACCTGATCACCTTGTAACCTCTGCAGCGCTAGAACAGTGCTTTGCACATACTAAACGCTTAATAATGCCATCGTTATTACTTAGCTCCTCTGTGCCTCAGTTGCCTCATCTGTAAAACGGGGATGAAGACTGTGAGCCCCCCGTGGGACAACCTAATCACCTTGTAACCTCCCCGGCGCTAGAACAGTGCTTTGCACATAGTAAGCGCTTAATAAATGCCATCATTATTACTTAACTTCTCTGTGCCTCCTGTATATATGTATATATGTTTGTACATATTTATTACTCTATTTATTTTACTTATACATATTTATGCTATTAATTCTATTTTGTTAATATGTTTTGTTTTGTCGTCTGTCTCCCCCTTGTAGCCTGTGAGCCCGCTGTTGGGTAGGGACCGTCTCTATATGTTGCCAACTTGGACTTCCCAAGCGCTTAGTACAGTGCTCTGCACACAGTAAGCGCTCAATAAATACGATTGAATGAATGAATGGAGTCAGAGGTCATGGGTTCAAATCCCGGCTCCGCCACTTGTCAGCTGTGTGACCTTGGGCAAATCACTTCACTTCTCTGTGCCTCAGTTCCCTCATCTGTAAAATGGGGATGAAGACTGTGAGCCCCCTGTGGGACAACCTGATCACACTGTAATCTCCCCAGCGCTTAGAACAGCATGTAGTAAGTGCTTCACAAATGCCATCATTATTATATACATATATCTATTCATTCATTCACTCACTCATTCATTCACTCACTCATTCATTCAGTGGAAAGAGCCCGGGCTTTGGAGTCAGAGGTCGTGGGTTCTAATCTCTCTTCCTCCCTTCCAAGCCCTACTGAGAGCTCCCCTCCTCCAGGAGGCCTTCCCAGACTGAGCCCCCTTCTTAACTCGTTCAATCATATTGTTGAGCGCTTACTGTGTGCTG
Organism: Tachyglossus aculeatus; assembly: GCF_015852505.1. NCBI lineage: Eukaryota > Metazoa > Chordata > Mammalia > Monotremata > Tachyglossidae > Tachyglossus > Tachyglossus aculeatus. Next base: position 130,813,109 of record NC_052067.1, on the reverse strand, counting down.
AGCACTGTACTAAGCGCTTGGGAAGTACAAGTCGTCAACATATAGAGATGGTCCCTACCCAATAAGGGGTTTTTCTCTCCTCCCCATCCCCCCCGCCCTACCTCCTTTCCCTCCCCACAGCACCTGTATATATGTTTGTACACATTTATCACTATTTTACTTGTACATATTTTCTATTCTATTTATTTTGTTAATGGTGGGCATCTAGCTTTAATTCCATCTGTTCTGACGACTTGAGACCTGTCCACATGTTTTGTTTTGTTGTCTGTCTCCCCCTTCTAGACTGTGAGCCCACTGTTGGGTTGGGACCGTCTCTATATGTTGCCGACTTGTACTTCCCAAGTGCTTAGTACAGTGCTCTGCACGCAGTAGGCGCTCAATAAATATGATTGAATGAATGAATGAATCTCAGCTCTGCCACTTATAATAATAATAATGATAGTATTTTTTAAGCGCTTACTATGTGCAAAGCACTGTTCTAAGCGCTGGGGGGATACAAGGTGATCAGGTTGTCCCACGGGGGGCTCGCAGTTTCAATCCCCATTTTGCAGATGAGGGAACTGAGGCCCAGAGAAGTTAAGTGGCTTGTCCAAGGTCACACAGCTGACAAGTGGCGGAGTCTGGATTTGAACCCAGCACCTCTGACTCCAAAGCGCGGGCTCTTTCCACTGAGCCACGCTGCTTCTCTACACACTTGTCAGCTGTGTGACTTTGGGGAAGTCACTTCACTTCTCTGGGCTTCAGTTCTCTCATCTGTAAAATGGGGATGGAGACTGTGAAACCCACGTGGGACAACCTGATTAGCTTGGATCTACCCCAGCGCTTAGAACAGTGCTTGGCCCATAGCAAGTGCTTAACAAATACCAACATTATTATTATTATTATTATTATTATTGATTCATTCACTCATTCATTCACACATTCAATCACTCGTTCATTCATTCATTCACACTCATTCACTAACTCATTCACTCATTCACTTATTCACTCATTCACTCCTCACTCATTCACTCATTCATTAACTCACTCATTCATATCTGTGTGTACAGCACTGTACTAAGCACTTAGGAGAGTACAATACAACACACAGACACATTCATCCCCCAACAATCCATTCATTCATTCAATCGTATTTACTGAGTGCTTACTGCATGCATTCATTTCATTCATTCAATCGTATTTATTGAGCGCTTACTGTGTGCAGAGCACTGTACTAAGCGCTTGGGAAGTAAAAGTTGGCAATGCATGGAGACGGTCCCTACCCAACAACGGGCTCACAGTCTAGAAAGGGGAGATGGACAACAAAACAAAACGTGGACAAGCCGTGAGAACAAAATATGATGCACAGCATTAACAAAATAAATAGAATAGTAAATATGTACAAGTAAAATAGAGTAATAAATCTGTACAAACATATCTACAGGTGCTGTGGGGAGGGGAAGGAGGTAGGGCGGGGGGATTCATTCATTCATTCAATCGTATTTATTGAGTGCTTACTGTGTGCAGAGCACTGTACTAAGCGCTTGGGAAGTCCAAGTTGGCAACATCTAGAGACGGTCCCTACCCAACAGCGGGCTCACAGTCTAGAAGGGGGTGACAGAGAACAAAACAAAACATATTAACAGAATAAAATAAATAGAATAAATATTTATTTATTCTATTCTGAGAATCAGCGTGGCTCAGTGGAAAGAGCCTGGGCTTTGGAGTCAGAGGTCATGGGTTCAAATCCCAGCTCTGCCAATTGTCAGCTGTGTGACCTTGGGCAAGTCACTTAACTTCTCTGGGCCTCAGTTCCCTCATCTGTAAAATGGGGATGAAGACTGTGAGCCCCCCGTGGGACAACCTGATCACCTTGTAACCTCCCCAGCGCTTAGAACAGTGCTTGGCACATAGTAAGCGCTTAATACATGCCATTATTATTATTATTATTAAATATGTACAAGTACAATAAATGGGGAGGAGGAGAGGAAAAAGGGGGCTCAGTCTGGGAAAAGGGGGCTCAGTCTGCACGCAGAGCACTGTACTAAGTGCTTAAACAATGGCCTCACCCGGCCATTTGGCAAGTGGCAGAGCCGGGATTAGAACCCACGACCTCCGATTCCCAAGCCCCGGCTCTTGCTCCTAAGCCACGCTGTTTCCCAGCACGCTTATCAGCTGTGTGACCTTGGGCAAGTCACTTAACTTCTCTGGGCCTCAGTTCCCTCATCTGTAAAATGGGGATGAAGACTGTGAGCCCCCCGTGGAACAACCTGATCACCTTGTAACCTCCCCAGCGCTTAGAACAGTGCTTGGCACATAGTAAGCGCTTAATACATGCCATTATTATTATTATTATTATTATTAAATATGTACAAGTACAATAAATGGGGAGGAGGAGAGGAAAAAGGGGGCTCAGTCTGGGAAAAGGGGGCTCAGTCTGCACGCAGAGCACTGTACTAAGTGCTTAAACAATGGCCTCACATGGCCATTTGGCAAGTGGCAGAGCCGGGATTAGAACCCACGACCTCCGATTCCCAAGCCCCGGCTCTTGATCCCAAGCCACGCTGCTTCCCAGCATGTTTATCGGCTGTGTCAACTTCACGTCTCTGTGCCTCAGTTACACCTCCTCGGTAAAACAGGGATTACGACTGTGAGCCCCGCGCGTGGTACCAAGCAGTGCTTGGCACATAGTAAGCGCTTAATAAATACCTCAATTATTGTTATTATTTTTAGACTCGGACCCAGGGGCCAGGTCTGGATTGCTGGAGTGAGACGCTCACAGTGATCGGATTCTTGTAATCCCCCTAGGCAAACATTCCCAGGAATTACAAGCTCCCAAATGGCGGTGTTCCCATTCATTTACTCTCATGCCTCAGTGGTATTTATTCATTCAATCATATTTATTGAGCACTTACTATGTGCAAAGAACTGTACTAAGCACTTGGGAGAGTACAATACAACAGACAGGCACATCATTCCCTGCCCACAACGAGCGCACAGTCTAGATAATAATAATAATAATAATAATAATAATGGCATTTATTAAGTGCTTACTATATGCAAAGCACGGTTCTAATAATAATAATAATGACATTTATTAAGTGCTTACTATGTGCAAAGCCCTGTTCTAAGCGCTGGGGAGGTTACAAGGTGATCAGGTTGTCCCTCGGGGGGCTCCCAGTCTTCATCCCCATTTTACAGATGAGGTAACTGAGGAACAGAGAAGTGAAGTGACTTGCCCAAAGTCACACAGCAGACAGTTGGCGGAGGCGGGATTTGAACCCATGACCTCTGACTCTGAAGCCCGTGCTCTTTTCACTGAGCCACGCTGAGCGCTTACTATGTGCAGAGGCTGTTCTAACCGCTTGGGAGAGTACAGTACAGCAGATCAGTGCTTAGAACAGTGCTTGGCACATAGTAAGCGCTTAACAAGTACCATTATTATTATTAGGAGTAAGCAGCGTGGCTCAGTGGAAAGAGCCGGGGCTTTGGAGTCAGAGGTCATGGGTTCAAATCCCAGCTCCGCCACATGTCAGCTGTGTGACTTTGGGCAAGTCACTTCACTCCTCTGGGCCTCAGTTCCCTCATCTGTAAAACGGGGATGAAGACTGTGAGCTCCACATGGGACAACCTGATCACCTTGTAACCTCCCCAGCGCTTGCAACAGTGCTTTGCACATAGTAAGCGCTTAATAAATGCCATCATTATTATTAATTCCCACTGTTGGGCCGGGACTGTCTCTATATGTTGCCAACTTATACTTCCCAAGCGCTTAGTACAGTGCTCTGCACACAGTAAGCGCTCAATAAATACGATTGATTGATTGATTAATTAGCAGACATGTTCCCTGCCCATAACATGCTTACGGTCCGGAGGGGGAGACAGTCAATTGATTGATTAATTAGCAGACATGTTCCCTGCCCATAACATGCTTACCGTCTGGAGGGGGAGACAGTCAATGGGAATAAATAAGTCAAATAAAACTCATTGGGCACATCACTTGAGAAGGCCATCAAGGAAAGGAGCTGGAGTTGGTGTTTGTGTTTGGTTGTTGGTTGTGGTTGTGTTGGTCCTTTGTGTTTGTTTGAAGAATCCAAAGTAGAGGCCGAACTTCCCATCTCTGGCTGACCATTTTGATGCTACTGATTTCATTCATTGATTCAAGGCCCTGCTGAGAGCTCACCTCCTCCAGGAGGCCTTCCCAGACTGAGCCCCTTCTTTCCTCTCCCCCTCGTCCCCCTCTCCATCCCCCCGTCTTACCTCCTTCCCTTCCCCACAGCACCTGTATATATGGATATATGGTTGTACATATTTATTACTCTATTTATTTATTTATTTATTTATTTATTTATTTATTTATTTTACTTGTACATTTCTATCCTACTCATTTTATTTTGTTGGTATGTTTGGTTCTGTTCTCTGTCTCCCCCTTTTAGACTGTGAGCCCACTGTTGGGTAGGGACTGTCTCTATGTGATGCCAATTTGTACTTCCCAAGCGCTTAGTACAGTGCTCTGCACATAGTAAGCGCTCAATAAATACGATTGATTGATTGATTGATTGATTGATTCAATCGTATTTATTGAGCACTTACTGTGTGCAGAGCACTGTACTAAGCGCTCTAGACATGAGCCCACTGTTGGGTAGGGACCGTCTCTGTGTGTTGCCAACTTGTACTTCCCAAGGGCTTAGTACAGTGCTCAGCCCACAGTAAGTGCTCAATAAATACGACTGAATGATTGATTGGGAAGTACAAGTTGGCAACATATAGAGATGGTCCCTACCCAACAGCGGGCTCACAGTCTAGAAATGCCTACTTGTTTTGTTTTGTTGTCTGTCTCCCCCTTCTAGACTGTGAGCCCACTGTTGGGTAGGGACCGTCTCTATATGTTGCCAAATTGTCTTTTCCTTAGCGCTTAGAACAGTGCTTTGCACATAGTAAGCGCTTAACAAATGCCATTATTATTATCATTATTATTTTCCAGGCGCTTAGTACAGTGCTCTGCACACAGTAAGCGCTCAATGAATATGATTGAATGAATGAAATACAATATATAATATATAATTTCAAAACATGTATATGAGTATTTGTGGGTTGGGGCGCATATCAAATCATGGCTCAGTGGAAAGAGCCTGGGCTTTGGAGTCAGAGGTCATGGGTTCAAACCCCGGCTCCACCAATTGTCAGCTGCGTGACTCTGGGCAAGTCACTTAACTTCTCTAGGCCCCAGTTCCCTCATCTGTATAATGGGGATTAAAAACTGTGAGCCCCCCGTGGGACAACCTGATCACCTTGTAACCTCCCCAGCGCTTAGAACAGTGCTTTGCACATAGTAAGTGCTTAATAAATACCATTAATATACATAATATTATATAATATTATATATATATATAGTGTCTGTGCCTGGGGACCCACCTTAGCTGGTAGACATCGCGGTGTCATCTCCTGCTGCAAAGTTGCAATTTTTATTAAGACTGGGAGCCCCACGTGGGACAGCCTGATCACCTTGTAAATTCCCCAGCGCTTAGAACAGTGCTTTGCACATAGTAAGCGCTTAATAAATGTCATTATTATTATTATTATTATTATCAAATGCCCAGATGGGCTCCTGCTTTTCTGCATTTAACAGAGTGGCAAGACTTTAACGGAGGGAAAGTGGGAGACCCCTCCCGCCCTCCTTACTCATTCATTCATTTATTCAATCGTATTTATTGAATGCTTATCGTGTTTTGAGGACTGTACTAAGCGCTTGGGAAAATGGAATACAACAATAAACAGTCACAGCGCTTAGAACAGTGCTTTGCACATAGTAAGCGCTTAATAAATGCCATTATGATTATTATTATTATTATTATTATTCTTCCCGGCCCACAGCAACCTTACAGTCTAGTGATGCAACGGTCTACTCAGTAGCGTCTATAGAGGAATAGGAAAGTTTTGGGTCGCTAAAGTGGAAAACAGAGTGCTGAATTCCTCTTTTTGGGTTGGCTAGGAACGTCATCTACCACACCTTCTCCGGCCCACAGCAAACTTACAGTCTAGTGACACAACAGTCTACTCAGTCGCATCTGTAGAGAAATAGATAAGTTTTGGGTCTCTAAAGCAGAAAACAGAGTGCTGAATTCCCCTTTTTGGGTTGGCTAGGAATGTCATCTACCACACCTTCTCCGGCCCACAGCAAACTTACAGTCTGGTGTGTGTACCATTCTAGACTGTGTCCAACCTGATTAACTTGCATCTGGCCCAGCGCTTAGAACAGTGCTTGGCGCATAGTAAGTGCTTAATCAGTACAACGATAATTAAGTGGGGACCGGAAGGATGTCTAAAGCTGGCCCTCAGGGAGGCCCAGTATGCCATGCTTGGTAGAGAAGGGCAGAGGCTAGACGTGCTTCCCGTGATCCGTGTGGAATGGGATGCCTCCCCATTCATTTAATCGTATTTATTGAGCGCTTACTGTGGGCAGAGCACTGTACTAAGCGCTTGGGAAGTGCAAGTTGGCGACATATAGAGACGGTCCCTACCCAACAACGGGCTCACAGTCTAGAGGGATGAGGAGGAGGAGAGAAAAAAGGGTGGGACTCAGTCTGGGAAGGCCTCCTGGAGGAGGTGAGCTCTCAGAAGGGCTTTGAAGGAAGGAAGAGAGCAGAGTTTGGCAGATGTGTGGAGGAAGAGCATTTCAGGCCAGAGGGAGGATGTGGGCCGGGGGCTCAGCTCAGCCATTTTATTTTTTATTTTTATGGTATTTATTAAGCATTTACTGTGTGTCATGCACTGTTCTAAGCAGTGGGGTAGTTACAACGTAACGGAGAAGCAGTGTGGCTCAGTGGAAAGAGCCCGGGCTTTGGAGTCAGAGGTCATGGGTTCAAATCCCGGCTCCTCCAATTGTCAGCTGTGTGACTTTGGGCACGTCACTTCACTGGGCCTCAGTTAGCTCATCTGCAAAATGGGGATAAAGACTGTGAGCCCCCCGTGGGACAACCTGATCACCTTGTAACCTCCCCGGCGCTCCTAGACTGAGCCCACTGTTGGGTAGGGACTGTCTCTATATGTTGCCAACTTGTACCTCCCAAGCGCTTAGTACAGTGCTCTGCACACAGTAAGCGCTCAATAAATATGATTGATTGATTGATTAGAACAGTGCTTTGCACATAGTAAGAGCTTAATAAATGCCATCATTAAGGTAATCAGGTTGGGCACAGTCCCTGGTCCACATAGGGCTCACGGTCTTAATCTCCATTTTACAGATGAGGTAACTGAGGCACAGAGAAGTTAAGTGACATGCCCAGAGAAGTAGCATTGCCTAGTGGATAGAGCGTGAGACTGGCGATCAGAAGGACCTGGGTTCTAATCCCGGCTCCGCCGTTTGCGTGCTGTGTGACCTTGGACAAGTTCCTCTCATTCATTTATTCATTCATTCAATCGTATTTACTGAGCGCTTACTGTGTGCAGAGCACTGTACTAAGCGCTTGGGAAGTGCAAGTCGGCAACATATAGAGACGGTCCCGACCCAATGACGGGCTCACAGTCTAGAAGAGGGAGACAGACAACAAAACATGTAGACAGGTGTCAAAATCGTCAGAATAAACAGAATTATAGCTATATGCACACCATTAACAAAATAAATAGAATAGTAAATATGCTCTGTGCCTCAGTTCCCTCATCTGTAAAACGGGGATTAAGATTATGAGCCCCATGAGGGGACAGGGACTGTGTCCAACCTGATAAGCTTATATCAGCCCTAGCTCTTAGTAATTATATTAATAAGAGTATTTGTTAAGCGCTTCCTATGTGCCAGGCACTGTACTAAGTGCTGGGGTGGATACAAGCAAATCAAGTTGGACACAGTCCCTGTCCTCCACCGGGCTCACAGTCTTCATTCCCATTTTACAGATGAGGGAACTGAGGCACAGAGAAGTGAAGTGACTTCACACAGGAGACGTGAGGCAGAGCCAGGATTAGAACCCAGGCCACAGCGCTTCTCAAAGGGCTTCAAAGCAAAGCACTTTAAGAAGCGTAAACATCTCGTGGTTTAGCCCAACCAGGGACACTGCACGTAGTAAGCGCTCAATAAATATCATTGATTGATGGGATGGAGAAAAGATTGTCACCTTCCACAAGGATATAGGGTCCCAAGGCTATCATTTCTCTTTCACAGAGGAAATAATGCAAAGCGGCACACCTTCATGCCCTCCCTGTGTCAATATGTTAAAGCATTTTAAAAGATTTTCACGAACTATTTTCACATCTTTAGCTGAACCCTCCCCAATCTCCTCCTGTCCTATCTCTTATCATGAACAGGGTAGTTCAGATTTTCAGGAACAGCATGTATTCTTCTCCTCTTTCTTATGGTATTTATTAATTAAACACTTATTATGTGTCAGGAACTGCACTAAGCTCTAAGGTAGATATGAGATAATCAGGGTTGTAACAGTCCATGTCCCACATGCAGCTCCTAATTTTAATTCCCATTTTACAGTATCCTGAGGAAAACGCCACCTTGGACAGTTTCATTTAGAGTTGCAGAGATGTTAGCTTTCCGGAAATGCTTTTTTTTAAAAAAAGAAAACGAGAGGATCTTTCTTTTGGAAATCAGTCGGCCACGCGCCAGCCCCGGCCCTGTAGTAGGAGCCGATTACCAAAAGTGCACGCTGTCCTACCACGATAATCATTTTATTGCAGGTCTTTGGGGGGTGAGGGATCAGAGTTGTAAAACGCCTACCATTTCTTTCCACCTCTCAAATGCCACCCCCCCCTACTCATATGTGCATCGGATCCCATTGCTTCGGACCTTATAAAAACTCTCGCCCCCTCCCTTCTTCCCTCCCTAAAAGTCATTTTCAACCATTCACTCTCTAATGGGTTCTTCTTCTCCTTCCCTTCCCCACAGCACCTGTATATATGTATATATGGTTGCACATATTTATTACTCTATTTATTTATTTATTTATTTATTTTACTTGTACATTTCTATCCTACTTATTTTATTTTGTTGGTATGTTTGGTTCTGTTCTCTGTCTCCCCCTTTTAGACTGTGAGCCCACTGTTGGGTAGGGACTGTCTCTATGTGATGCCAATTTGTACTTCCCAAGCGCTTAGTACAGTGCTCTGCACATAGTAAGCGCTCAATAAATACGATTGATTGATTGATTGATTCTTCCCCACTGCCTTCAAACATGCCCATGTCTTCCCCATCCTAAAAAAGCCCTCCCCTGACCTCACGGCTCCCTCCGGTTATCGCCCCATCTCCCTCCTACCATTCCTGTCCAAACTACTCTAGTGAATCATCTATGCCCGCGGTCTAAAATTCCTCTCCGTAGTCTAAAATTCCTCTCCTCCAATCCTCTCCTGGAGCCCTTCCAATCCGGCTTCCATCCCTTTCACTCCGCAGAAACCACTCTCTCAAAGGTCACCAATGCTTGCCAAATCCAACGGCCTCTACTCCATCCTAATCCTCCCCGACCTCTCAGTGGCCTTCGGCACTGTGAACCACCCCCTTTTCCTGGAAATATTATCCGACCTTGGCTTCACTGATTCCGTCCTCTCCTGGTTCTCCTTTTATCTCTCTGGACATTCAATCTCGGTCTCTTTCATGGGCTCCTCCTCTGCCTCCCACCCCCTAACTGTGGGGGTCCCTCATTCATTCATTCAACCGTATTTATTGAGCGCTTACTGGGTGCAGAGCACTGGACTAAGCGCTTGGGAAGTCCAAGTTGGCAACATATAGAGACGGTCCCTACCCAACAGCGGGCTCGCAGTCTAGAAGGGGGGAGACAGACAACAAAACAAAACACACTGACAAAATAAAACCAATAGAATAAATACGTACAAATAAAATAGAGTAATAAATATGTACAAGCATATATACGTATATACAGGTGCTGTGGGGAGGGGAAGGAGGTAAGGCGGGGGGGGATGGGGAGGGGGAGGAGGGGGCTATGTCACCTCCTTCTTCAAAAATCTCCAGCGGTTGTCCATCCACTTTCACATCGAATAAAAACTCCTCACCATTGGCTTTAAAGCAGTTAGTCACCTTGCCCGCTCTTACCTCACCTCACTACTCTCCTACTCCAACCCAAGCTGCACACACTTAACCCCTCTAACACTAACCTTCTCACTGTGCCTCAATATTGTCTACCTCACCACCGACCCCTCAACCATATCCTGCCTCTGTCCCGGAATGCCCTCCCTCCTCAAATTCACTCATTCATTCATTCAATCGTATTTATTGAGCGCTTACTGTGTGCAGAGCACTGGACTAAGCGCTTCGGAAGTACAAGTTGGCAACATATAGAGACGGTCCTTACCCAACAGCGGGCTCACGGTCTAGAAGGGGGAGACAGACAACAAAACAAAACGTATTAACAAAATAAAACGGAATAGTAAATATGTACAAGTAAAATAAATAGAGTAATAAATCTGTACAGACATCTATACAGGGGCTGTGGGGGAGGGGAAGGATGTAGGGCAGGGGGGATGGGGAGGGGGAGAGTACTCCTTGCATCATCATCATCATCATTATCAATCGTATTTATTGAGCGCTTACTATGTGCAGAGCACTGTACTAAGCGCTTGGGAAGTACAAATTGGCAACATATAGAGACAGTCCCTACCCAACAGTGGGCTCACAGTCTAAAAGACTGTGCAGCCAAGGGCCCTACAATGTGCCAGTTTATTGTTCCATTATCCTCTCCCAAGTGCTTAGTACAGTGCTCTGCACACCATAAGCACTCAATAAATTCAATTAACTGACTGATAATGGTCCCAACCACCACGGCCACAGCAGAGGGTACTGGGGAAAGACATGGTGAAGTCCTAGTGGACTGCAACTTTCCACTATTCTAGAGGTTGAGATCTCATTATAATAATAATGGCATTTATTAAGCGCTTACTATGTGCAAAGCACTGTTCATTCCTCTGGACCAGTTGGAGCAGAAGCTGATGGGAAGTCCCGTTGCCACGGAGACAGGGAAGCATCTCTCTCGGGGTGCAAGGCTCCGTGGTCCTGGGGACCAACAGGGGTCTTGCACTGCTGATGTCTCAAATCCGACAGGCAATTACTCTCCCCCTCCTCCAAAGCTTTAATGAAGTCACATCTCCTCCAAGAAGCCTTCCCAGACTAAGCCCTCCCTTTCCTTGTCTCCTTCTCCCTTCTGCATCACCCTGATTTGCTCCCTTTGTTCTCCCCCACTTCCAGCCCCACAGCAGTTGGGTACATACCTGTCATTCATTTATTTGTGTTGGAGTCGGCCTCCCTCTCTCTATGCTGCAAGCTCATTGCGGGAAAGTGTCTGTTTATGGTTGTACTGTACTCTCCTGAACGCTTAGTACAGTGAGCAGCGTGGCTCAGTGGAAAGAGCCCGGACTTTGGACTTGGAGGTCATGGGTTCAAACCCCGGCTCCGCCAATTGTCAGCTGGGTGACTTTGGGCGAGTCACTTCACTTCTCTGGGCCTCAGTTCCCTCATCTGGAAAATGGGGATGAATTAATCGTATTTATTGAGCGCTTACTGTGTGCAGAGCACTGTCCTGGAAGATGAAGACTGTGAGCCCCCCCATGGGACAACCGGATCACCTTGTAACCTCCCCAGCGCTTAGAATAGCGCTTTGCACATAGTAAGCGCTTAATAAATGCCATCATTATTACAGTGCTCTGCACACAGTAAGTGCTCAATAAATACTATTGAATGAATGAATGAATGAAAGGAATCTTGGTCTTCTGATTCCCTAATGCTCTTTCTATTAGGCTATGCTGCTTCTTCATCATTCATTCATTCAATCGTATTTATTGAGTGCTTACTGTGTGCAGAGCACTGTACTAAGCGCTTGGGAAGGACAAGTTGGCAACATATAGAGACGGTCCCCTACCCAACAACGGGCCCACAGTCTAGAAAGGGGTGACAGACAACAAAACAAACCTTCCTCTCCCCCTCGTCCCCCTCTCCATCCCCCTCATCTTACCTCCTTCCCTTCCCCACAGCACCTGTATATATGTATATATGTTTGTAAATATTTATTACTCTATTTATTTATTTATTTATTTATTTTATTTGTACATATCTATTCTATTTATTTTATTTTGTTAGTATGTTTGGTCTTGTTCTCTGTCTCCCCCTTTTAGACTGTGAGCCCACTGTTGGGTAGGGACTGTCTCTATATGTTGCCAATTTGTACTTCCCAAGCGCTTAGTACAGTGCTCTGCACATAGTAAGCGCTCAATAAATACGATTGATGATGATGATGATGATGATATTAATAAAATAAAATAAATAGAAAAATATGGAATGCTTCACGACTTTGCATGTCATCCATCAGGCACGGCCAAAACTGGTAAACTGTTTATTTGGACTGAAAAGAAATCAGGACGAAGGCAAAAGGAATCTTAATAAACAACAAACCAACCAACAAAAAAACCTCCCAGGACATAAACCTTCAGAATAATGGAATTTTCTGGCCTATCACCACAGACCAATTACCACATTTCTCGGCCAGCGGCTTCATCAGTACTCTCAATATGAAACTAGCAATTTCCCATTTGATTTTTTTTTAAGGATGTTTGCTAAATGTTACGGGCCAGGCACTGTAATAAGCGCTGGGGTAGATACAAGCTAATCAAGTTGGACATAGTCCCATTCATTCATTCAATCGCATTTACTGAGCACTTACTGTGTGCAGAGCACTGTACTAAGGGCTTGGGAAGTACAAATTGGCAACATATAGAGACGGTCCCTGCCCAACAACGGGCTCACAGTCTAGAAGGGGGAGACAGACAACCAAACAAAACATGTGGACTGGTGTCAAGTCGTCAGAATAAATAGAAATAAAGCTAGATGCACATCACTAACAAAATAAACAGAATAGTAAATACATACAAGTAAAACAGAGTAATATTTTTTTTCCCACATGGGGCTCACAGTCTTAATCCCCATTTTACAGATGAAGGAACTGAGGCTCAGAGAAGTGAAGAGACCTATCCAAGGTCACACAACGGACAGGTGGCAGAGTTGGAATTAGAACCCGGGTCCTTCTGACTCTGGCCGCGCTCGATCCACTCTCTATCTTGTAAGCTTCTCCAGGGACTGTATCTTTTACATTCCCAAGCACTTAGCATTGCTCCCTAAAATGCTTTGTGCTGAAAAACAGCGCTTTTCAGCGCAGTGCTTCGCACATAGTAAGCGCTTAATAAATGCCATCATTATTATTATTATTATTATTATTATTGAGAAAAGGAGTCCCAAATTCTGCTTCAAGTTTAAAATAGATTGGGAGAATACAGATATTTCCATCAATCCATTGAATTTATTGAGAGGGTACTCTACGGCGCAGTGGATGGGTTTAGGAGTCAGAAGGACCTGGGTTCTAATCCTGCCTCTGTGTGACCTTGGGCAAGTCGCTTCACTTCTCTGTGCCTCATTTGCCTCATCTGTAAAATGGGGATTGAGACCGTGAGCCCCACGTGGGACAGGGTCTGCGTCCAACCCGGTTTGCTGGTCTCCACCCCGGCGCTTATTACAGTGCCCGGCGCACAGGAAGTGCTTAACAAATACCAACATCGTACTAAGCGCTCATTTCCAGACTGAACCCCAGGAGGAGTATTTATCTGGGTTTGGCCCAGGCTGACCCTGACAGGGGCACCTTAATAATAACGGTGGTATTTGTTAAGCGCTTACTATGTGCCAAGCACTGTTCTAAGCGCTGGATAGTTCCTAGCCTGAGGAAATCAATCAGTCAATCAATCATATTTATTGAGCGCTTGCTTTGTGTAGAGCACTGTACTAAGCGCTTGGGAGAGTACGATACAACAATAAGAATAAGCCCAGACTAAGCCCCTCTTTTCCTCTACTCCCCCGCCCCAAAGCACTTGTGTATATGTGTACATATCTATAATTCTTTTTATTGATATTAATGATATTAATGCCTGTTTACCCGTTGTTGGGTAGGGACCGTCCCTATATGTTGCCAGCTTGTACTTCCCAAGCGCTTAGTACAGTGCTCTGCAAACAGGAAGTGCTCAATAAATACGATTGAATGAATGTGTCTATATTTAGAATTCCATTTATTTATATTGATGCTATTGATGCCTGTTTACTTGTTTTGATGTCTGTCTCCCCCGTTCTAGAGTGTAAGCCTGTTGTGGGCAGGGATTGCCTCTCTTTATTGCTGAACTGTACTTTCCAAGCACTTAGTACAGTACTCTGCACACAGGAAGTGCTCAATAAATGCAACTGAATGAATGAACAGTAAACAGACACATTCCCTGCCAACAACGAGCTTACAGTCCATCAATCAACCATATGTTACAGGGCTTTGTGCTAAAGAACGTGTCCCAAATTCTGCTTCATGTTTAAAATAGATTGGGAGAATACGGATATTTCCATCAATCCACTGAATTTATTGAGTGCCGAGCACTGTATTAAGCGCTTGGGAGTATACACTATAACAGAGGTGGTAGACACGTTCCGTAGACTGTACTCTTGCTGTGGGGAGGGAACGTGCCTTTTTATTCATTCATTCATTCATTCAATTGTATTTTTTGAGCGCTTACTGTGTGCAGAGCACTGTACTAAGCGCTTGGGAAGTACAAATTGGCAACATATTGTTATATTGTACTCTCCCGAGTGCTCAGTGCCGTGTTCTACAAACAATAAGCGCTCAAAAAATACGACTGACTGACGGACTGAATTCCCACAACAGCCTAGAACTAAATGATAGTTGGGACATGTGGATTCTTTGTCCTCTAGACCGTAAATTCACTGTGGGCAGGGAATATATCTACCAATGCTGTTGTATTGTACTCTCCAAAGTGCTTAGTACAGTGCTTTGCACACAGTAAGCACTCAATAAATGCCACTGATTGACTTAGATTGTGAGAAGGGAAGCGGCTAGTCCTGGGCGAGGCTGCATTGCCAAAGCAGTTAATCACAAGGCAGACTTACCTCATCATCATCATCATCATCAATCGTATTTATTGAGCGCTTACTGTGTGCAGAGCACTGTACTAAGCGCTTGGGAAGTCCAAGTTGGCAACATATAGAGACAGTCCCTACCCAACAGTGGGTTCACAGTCTAAAAGTGAGACCTCCTCTCTTCATCTTCGGGGCCTTCCCTGGTTTACGAGCACCTACAGTTACGATTGGTTATTCAAGGGGAAAATAACGAACACAAAGCCAACAGTGACATCGGCGCTTAGAACGGTGCTTCGCACATAGTAAGCGCTTAATAAACGCTATCATCATTATGTTTATTATTTGTTTCTTTGGGGAATCTGTCTGTTGTTGTTGTCTTATGCTGTCGAGTCATCTCCAACCCATAGCGACGCCACATCTCTCCCGGGATGCCCCGCTTCCATCTGCAATCGTTCTGGCAGTGTCTCCGGAGAGTTTTCTTGGTAAAAATATGGAAATGGTTTACCACTGCGCAATATACAAGTCTCTGTCCTCGACTCTCTCCCACGCCGCTGCTGCCCAGCACGGGTGAGTTTTGACTTGTAGCAGATTGCCTGCCACTCGTTAGCCACTGCCCAAGCTAGAAATGGAATGGGTTGGCCTCCGCTTGACTCTCCCTCCTGTAGTCGTGACTGGTAGAGGACTGGAAACTCTCCAGGTGAGAGTCTGAGAGGGGGGAATCTGCCCAGTCGGAATAAAAATTTGAATTTTGGATTTCTGTTTATTGCTATATTGTACTCTCCCAAGTGATTAGCACAGTGCTCTGCATTCTATCAATAAATATGACTGAATGAATGAATGACTCTCACACCTGCCTTACCTCCTTCCCCTCCCCTATATATATACAGTATATATGTATATATATTTGTACGTATTTATTACTCTATTTTATTTGTACATATTCATTCTATTTATTTTATTTTGTTAATATGTTTTGTTTTGTTCTCTGTCTCCCCCTTCTAGACTGTGAGCCCGCTGTTGGGTAGGGACCGTCTCTAGATGTTGCCAACTTGTACTTCCCAAGCGCTTAGTACAGTGCTCTGCACACAGTAAGCGCTCAATAAATACGATTGATTGAATGAATGAATGAATGAATGAGTAGGCCTCCGCTTGACTCTCCCTCCTGTAGTCGTGACTGGTAGAGGACTGGAAACTCTCCAGGTGAGAGTCTGAGAGGGGGGAATCTGCCTAGTCGGAACAAAAATTTGAATTTTGGATTTCTGTTTATTGCTATATTGTACTCTCCCAAGTGATTAGCACAGTGGTCTGCATTCTATCAAAAAATATGACTGAATGAATGAATGACTCTCACACCCGCCTTACCTCCTTCCCCTCCCCACAGCACCTGTATATATGTATATATATTTGTACGTATTTATTACTCTATTTATTTTATTTGTACATATTTATTCTATTTATTTTATTTTGTTAATATGTTTTGTTTTGTTCTCTGTCTCCCCCTTCTAGACTGTGAGCCCACTGTTGGGTAGGGACCATCTCTATACGTTGCCAACTTGTACTTCCCAAGCGCTTAGTACAGTGCTCTGCACACAGTAATCACTCAATAAATACGATTGAATGAATGAACACCCTATAATTCCGTCCTTTTCCCTCAGAGATCTCCAATCTCTCAACCTCAACCAATTTTCCAGTCATTATATTCATTCATTCATTCAATCGTATCTATTGAGCGCTTATTGTGTGCAAAGCACTGTACTAAATGCTTGGGACATATAGAGACGGTCCCTACCCAACAACGGGCTCACAGTCTAGAAGGGGGAGACAGACAACAAAATAAAACATGTGGACAGGTGTCAAGTCGTCAGAACAAATAGAATTAAAGCTAAATGCACATCATTAACAAAATAAATAGAAGAGTAAATATGTACAAGTAAAATAGAGTGATAAATCTATACAAACATACATACAGGTGCTGTGGGGAGGGGAAGGAGGTAGGGTGGGGGGGATGGGGAGGAGGAGAGGAAAAAGGGGGCTCAGTCTGGGAAGGCCTCCTGGAGGAGGTGAGCTCTCAGTAGGGCTTTGAAGGGAGGAAGAGAGCGAGCTTGGCGGATGTGCGGAGGGAGGCCATTCCGGGCCAGGGAGAGGACGTGGGCCGGGGATCGATGGCAGGACGGGCGAGAACGAGGCACGGTGAGGAGGTTAGCGGTGGCAGAGGAGCGGAGGGTGCGGGCTGGGCTGGAGAAGGACAGAAGGGAGGGGAGCTAAGAAGGGGCAAGGTGATGGACAGCCTTGAAGCCGAGGGTGAGGAGTTTTTGCTTGATGCGTAGGTTGACAGGCAGCCACTGGAGATTTTTGAGGAGGAGCGTGACATGCCCAGAGTGTTTCTGCACAAAGAATCATACTCCATTTGTTGTCCATGCATATCCTTTTTTCTTTAGAGGCCCAAAGCCAAACCCTCCACTCCACCCTTTCCGCTGAACTAGACTCCTTGGCTCTCCCATTCCCAATTGATCTTGAACCACCAACCTTCTGCAGGCTGCGTCCTTCACTCCTGTGCTTGAGCCGCAGAAGACTGCTGGTGGAAAACCAGACACCACACTGACATGATCCATCTTGAATTCATCCTCTCCTGCTTTGGCTCTGCCCTCTCCTCCGCCCACGAACAACACTTTTCCATCGGTCATATTGAGCACTTAATCTGTGCAGAGCCCTATACTAAGAGTTTGGGGGACTGCAATATAACAGAGTTTTTAGATGCATTCTCTGCCTACAAGGAGCTAACAGCCTAAAGGAAGAGAAATGCATAAAAATAAATTCTGGATATGTACATAGTCAATCAATCAATCGTATTTATTGAGCGCTTACTGTGTGCAGAGCACTGGACTAAGCGCTTGGGAAGTACAAGTTGGCAACATAGAGAGACGGTCCCTACCCAATGCATAAAAATAAATTCTGGATATGTACATAGTCAATCAATCAATCGTATTTATTGAGCGCTTACTGTGTGCAGAGCACTGGACTAAGCGCTTGGGAAGTACAAGTTGGCAACATATAGAGACGGTCCCTACCCAATGCATAAAAATAAATTCTGGATATGTACATAGTCAATCAATCAATCATATTTATTGAGCGCTTACTGTGTGCAGAGCACTGTACTAAGCGCTTGGGAAGTACAAGTTGACAACATAGAGAGACGGTCCCTACCCAACAGTGGGTTCACAGTCTAGAAGGGGGAAACAGAGAACAAAACAAAACATATTAACAAAATAAAATAAATAGAATAGATATGTACAAGTGAAATAAGTAAATAAATAGGGTAATAAGTGCTGTGGGGCTGAGGGTGAAATGAATAAAGAGTACAAATCCAAGAAAGAGTCAGTGGAAGTAAATGGCGGGGGGTTGGGGGGGGAGGATTTTGAGATGAGGTGGTAAATCTCCTCTGGGAATACTCCTGGGAAGGATGGGAGTTTAAAAGAAAGGGCGGGAGCGGGATGGGAGTGGAAAGTAGCAGGAGGAATTTTAGGGAGATCACACCTCCCTAAAATAAACTTTGTTTACATTTTTTAAAAAATAGTTTAAATTTCACTTTAAATTTTATCAATGAAGTGGGTGGCAAGGTAATCAGGGGCAGGGGGAGGGAAGGCAAGGGGAGGGAGGGGTGTTGAGGAAGGAGTTACAAATCTGAAACAGCTACACCAACATATTTGAGAAATATATTATGTTCTTGTGTTTTTGCCATCTTTAGAAACCTTCCCTCGTCTATAATTATTGGAATCCCCCTTGTAACAGTATGCTATGTGCTGATCAATGTTTCCTACTTTACTGTAATGACCTCAAACAGAACTCTTGCAGTCCTCGGCTGTAGCAGTGGTAAGTCTCCCGCTTTTAGACTGTGAGTCCGCTGTTGGGTAGGGACTGTCTCTATATGTTGCCATCTTGTACTTCCCAAGGGCTGAGTACAGTGCTCTGTACACAGTAAGCGCTCAATAAATATGATTGATTGATTGATTGATTGGCATGGTCAATGGGCACGTCTCCCAGATCCTAAAAAGCCCTCCTCGACTCCACGGATCCTTCCAGTTATTGCTCCATCTCACTCTTACCATTCTTCTCCAAACTCCTTGAGCCAGTTGTCTACATCCACTGACTCAACCTCCTCTCCTCTAATTCTCTCCTTGACCCCGCTCCCATCTGGGTTCCACCCCCTTCGCTCTACAGAAACTGCCCTCTTAAAGGTCACCATCATCATCATCATCATCAATTGTATTTATTGAGCGCTTACTATGTGCAGAGCACTGTACTAAGCGCTTGGGAAGTCCAAGTTGGCAACATATAGAGACAGTCCCTACCCAACATTCATTCATTCATTCAATCGTATTTATTGAGCGCTTACTGTGTGCAGAGCACTGCACTAAGCGCTTGGGAAGTACAAGTTGGCAACATGTAGAGACGGTCCCTACCCAACAGCGGGCTCACAGTCTAGAAGGGGGAGACAGAGAACAAAACAAAACATATTAGTAAAATAAATAAAATAAACATGTACAAATAAAATAGAGTAATTAATATGTACATATATATACATATATACAGGTGCTGTGGGGAGGGGAAGGAGGTAAGGCGGATGTGAAAGTCATTCATTTATTCAGTCATATTTATTAAGCACCTATAGAATGCAGAGCACTGTGCTAATCACTTGGGAGAGTACAATATAACAATAAACAGAAATCTGAAATTCAAATTTTTGTTCTGACTAGGCAGATTCCCCCCCTCTCAGACCTGGAGAGTTTCCAGTCTTCTACCAGTCACAACTACAGGAGGGAGAGTCAAGCAGAGGCCTACCCATTCCATTCATTCATTCATTCACTCATTCATCAGTGGGCTCACAGTCTAAAAGGGGGAGACAGAGAACAAAACCAAACATACTAACAAAATAAAATAAATAGAATAGAGATGTACAAGCAAAATAAATAAATAAATAAATAAATAAGGTCACCAATGACCTCCTTCTTGCCCAACCCTGTGACTTCTACTCCATCCTAATTCTCCTCGACCGCTCGGCTGCTTTCGACACTGTGGACCTCCCCCTTTTCCAGGAAATACTATCTAACTTTGGCTTCACTGACACTCTCCTCTCCTGGTTCTCCTCATCTCTCTGGCCGCTCATTCTCAGTCTCTTCCATGGGCTCCTCCTCTACCTCCCACCCCTCAAGGTTCAGTTCTGGGTCCCCTTCTATTCTCCATCTACACCCCCTCCCTTGGAGAACTCATTCATTCTTATGGATTCAATTACCACCTCTATGAGGATGATTTTTTTAATAATAGCATTTAGTAAGCGCTTACTATGTGCAAAGCACTGTTCTAAGCGCTGGGTAGGTTCCAAGGTGATCAGTTTGTCCCACGGGGGGCTCGCAGTCAATCCCTATTTTACAGCTGAGGGAACTGAGGCGCAGAGAAGTGAAGTGACTCGCCCAAAGTCACACAGCTGACAGTTGGCGGAGCCGGGATTTGAACCCATGACCTCTGACTCCAAAGCCCGGGCTCTTTCCACTGAGCCACGCTGCTTCCCAATCTGCATCTCCGTCGTCAATGGTATTAGTGTTCAGAGGATTATTCTAACAGACGTATTCTCTACCCACACCGGCTGACAGTCTGAAGGGTGAGAAAGGCATTAATATAAAGCAATAATTTATAATTGTAATTTATAGATATGTGTGTAACTATTGTGGGGCTGAGGGTGGGGCCAAGGGTCACAGATCGAGAAGCAGCGTGGCTCAATGGAAAGAGCCTGGGCTTTGGAGTCAGAGGTCGTGGGTTCAAATCCCGGCTCCGCCACTTGTCAGCTGTGTGACTTTGGGCAAGTCACTTCACTTCTCTGGGCCTCAGTTCCCTCATTTGTAAAATGGGGATGAAGACTGTGAGCCCCCCGTGGGACAATCTGATCACCTTGTATCTCCCCCAGCGCTTAGAACAGTGCTTTGCACACAGTAAGCGCTTAATAAATGCCATTATTATTATTATTGAAGCGTGGAGGTGATGCCGAAGGGAAAGGGGGCTGGGGAAAAGAGGTCTTAATTGGGGAAGGTCTCTTGAAGGGACGTCGTCACAGTAACGCTTTGAAGAAGGGGAGAGCGGAGGTCTGATGTATATGAAGGGGATGGAAATTCCAGGCACTTGGTGGAGCTGGAATTAAAAGCCAGGTCCTTCTGATTCCCAAGTCAGTGCTTAGATTCCCTTCTCAGGATCGCACCTGGAGAGTTTCCAGTCCTCTACCGGTCTCGACTACGGGAGGGAGAGTCAAGCAGAGGCCTTCCCATTCCATTCCTAGCTTGGCCAGTGGCTAGCAAGCGGAGGGCGATCTTCTACAAGTCAAAACTCACCCGAGCTGGGCAGCAGCGGCAAGGAAGAGAGTCGAGGCTTGAATTTACTGAGAGGGAGGAGGCAACGGTAAACCACTTCCACATTTTTACCAAGAAAACTCTCCGGATCCACTACCAGAACGATTGCAAATGGAAGTGGGGCGGTCTGGGAGAGATGCGTCCGTGGTGTTGCTGTGGATCAAAGAGGACACGACAGCGTGAGACAACAACAAGCTTAGACTGTAAGCTTCTTGTGGGCAGTGATGGTCCATTCCGACTCTACTGCATTGTATTCTCCCAAATTCCTAGTACAGTGCTCTGCACACAATCAATCAATCATCAATCGTATTTATTGAGTGCTTACTGTGTGCAGAGCACTGTACTAAGCGCTTGGGAAATACAAGTTGGCAACATATAGAGACAGTCCCTACCCAACAGTGGGCTCACAGTATAAAACGGGGAGACAGGGAACAAAACCAAACATACTAACAAAATAAAATAAATAGGATAGATACCACTGATTGATTGGTAATTAGAACAGTGTTTGGCACGTAGTAGGCGCTTAAATACCATTCTTATTATTATTTCTCTGATATTTCCCACATCAGCTCTTCTAGCGGCCACCCATTTCTCTCCACATCAGACACAAACTTTGGGTTATTGGACTCAAGACTCTCTACAGTGACCCTGGAAGTTAATCCACCAGTGGTATTTATCAATCAATCAATCAATCAATCGTATTTATTGAGCGCTTACTGTGTGCAGAGCACTGTACGGAGCGCTTGGGAAGTACAAGTCGGCAACATATAGGGACAGTCCCTACCCAACAGTGGGCTCACAGTCTAAAAGGGAGAGACAGAGGACAAAACCAAACATACTAACAAAATAAAATAAATAGGATAGATACCACTGATTGATTGGTAATTAGAACAGTGCTTGGCACGTAGTAGGCGCTTAAATACCATTCTTATTATTATTTCTCTGATATTTCCCACATCAGCTCTTCTAGCGGCCACCCATTTCTCTCCACATCAGACACAAACTTTGGGTTATTGGACTCAAGACTCTCTACAGTGACCCTGGAAGTTAATCCACCAGTGGTATTTATCAATCACCTCTTGTGTACAAAGCACTGTGCTAAGTGCTTAGCAGAGTAAAATAGAGTTAGAGTTTGTCCCTACTTACAAGGAGCTTACAATTTAGTGAGGCAGGGAAACCCTGAAAACATTACAGCTAAAGGGAAGAAGCTAGTGGTAAAACACTGTGCTAAGTGCTTACGATAAAATAGAGTTAGAGTTTGTCCCTACTCACAAGGAGTTTACAATTTAGAGAAGCAGGTAAACACTGAAAACATTACAGCTAAAGGGAAGAAGCTAATGGTAAAACACTGTGCTAAGTGCTTAGCAGAGTAAAATAGAGTTAGAGTTTGTCCCTACTCACAAGGAGCTTACAATTTAGCAAAGCAGGTAAACACTGAAAACATTACAGCTAAAGGGAAGAAGCTAGTGGTAAAATGGCTATGTGCATGAAAAAGTGCCTAAATAAATCAGTAAGTACATCAATATCATCATCATCATCAATCGTATTTATTAATCGTATCAATATGTTCAGAAGTGCTAAGTGTGTAATTAAATATGGCACAGAGAAGCAGTGTTGCCTAGTGGATAGAGCCTGGGTTTTCATCCCGGCTCCGCCACCCGTCTGCTGTGTGACCTCAGGCAAGCCACTTCACTTCTCTGTGCCTCAGTTACCTCATCTGTGAAACAGGGATTAAGTCCGTGAACTCTGTGTGGAGCAGGGACCATCGTCCAACTCAATTTGCTTGTATCCACCCCAGCGCTTAGTACAGTGCTTGGCAGAGAGCAAGCACTTAATAAATACCACCATTATCAAGTGCTGAGGTGAGACTTGAGGGGCTATGAGCTGGGGAGGAGAAAAATTAATCAGGGAAAGCTTCCAGGAGGAAGAGGGATTTCACAAGGGCTTTAAAGATGGGGGAGAGCTGTGTTCTGGCAGATTTGAAGGGGAAAGGAGTGCCAAGCAGAAGGAAGGACATGAACAATAATAACGTAATAATAATGTTGGTATTTGTTAAGCGCTTACTATGTGCCAAGCACTGTTCTAAGCGCTGGGGGGGATACAAGCTGATCAGGTTGTCCCATGTGGGGCTCACAGCCTTCATCCCCATCTTACAGATGAGGTAACTGAGGCCCAGAGAAATGAAGTGACTAGCCCAAGGTCACACAGCTGACAAGGGCGGAGCCGGGATTAGAACCCACGACCTCTGACTCCCAAGCCCAGGCTCTTTCCACTGAGCCACGCTGCATCTTAGTCACTTAACTTCTCTGTGCCTCAGTTACCTCATCTGTAAAATGGGGATTAAGACTGTGAGGCCCCCATGGGACAACCTGATCACCTTGTAACCTCTCCAGTGC
Source organism: Tachyglossus aculeatus (assembly GCF_015852505.1). Classification (NCBI taxonomy): domain Eukaryota; kingdom Metazoa; phylum Chordata; class Mammalia; order Monotremata; family Tachyglossidae; genus Tachyglossus; species Tachyglossus aculeatus. The sequence continues at coordinate 130,789,437 of NC_052067.1, read as the reverse complement.
TTAGAACAGTGCTTTGCACATAGTAAGTGCTTAATACATGCTATTATTATTATTATTATTATTATTATCTTAAGCGTGGCTTAAGAACAAGGGGTTGGGACGAGGGAGAGATGAGGACAAGGCGTGTTACTGGGAAACAAGTTGTTTGATGTGTGGTTACTCCCTGCATATAGCCAAGGTCCCTTTATGTTTTTCTATGTGGAAAACGTCATTTTACATGTGGAGGAGCAGCACAGTGGAGTGGTTAGAGCACGGGCTTGGGAGTCAGAAAGTCGTGGGTTCTAATCCCGGCTCCTCCGCTTGTCTGCTGTGTGACTGTGGGCAAGTCACTTCACTTCTCTGGGACTCAGTTACCTCGTCTGTAAAATAAGGATTGAGACGTAACCCCCCCCCCCCGCCCCCGCCAGGGGACCAACCTGATTTGCTTGACTCACCCCAGCACTTAGTACAGTGCTCTGCACACAGTAAGCACTCAATAAATACGATTGATGATGAAGTGCTTAACAAATACAATAATAATTATTTATTACTATTATTAAAACAGCAAGGCTGGGTCCTGCTAAAGAAGCAAGGTCACTAGTTGCACATGGTAGACCTATTCTAGTCTATAGTCAAGCAAAAACTCCTCACTCTCGGCTTCAAGGCTGTCCATCCATCCCGTCGCCCCCTCCTACCTCACCTCCCTTCTCTCCTTCTCCAGCCCAGCCCGCACCCTCCGCTCCTCCGCCGCTAATCTCCTCACCGTTAGGCCTCGTTCTCACCTGTCCCGCCATCGACCCCCGGCCCACGTCCTCCCCCGGGCCTGGAATGCCCTCCCTCTGCCCATCCGCCAAGCTCGCTCTCTTCCTCCCTTCAAAGCCCTACTGAGAGCTCACCTCCTCCAGGAGGCCTTCCCACACTGAGCCCTCCTTTTCCTCTCCTCCTCCTCCCCTCCCCTGCCCTACCCTCTTCCCCTCCCCACAGCACTTGTATATATTTGTACAGATTTATCACTCTATTTATTTGTCCGTACTTACTATATTAATTTTATTAATGATGTGTATATAGCTATAATTCTATTTATTCTGATAGTATTGACACCTGTCTACTTGTTTTGTTTTGTTGTCTGTCTTCCCCTTCTAGACTGTGAGCCTGTTGTACAGATTTATTATTCTATTCATTTTACTTGTACATATTTACTATTCTATTTATTTTATTTTGCTCATATGTTTTGTTTTGTTGTCTGCCTCCCCCTTCTAGACTGTGAGCCCGTTGTCGGGTAGGGACCGTCTCTATATGTTGCCGACTTGTACTTCCCAAGCACTTAGTACAGTGCTCTGCACACAGTAAGCGCTCAATAAATACGATTGAATGAATGAATGGATACGGACCATCACTATATGTTGCCGATTTGTACTTCCCAAGCGCTTAGTACAGTGCTCTGCACACAGTAAGCGCTCAATAAATACGATTGAATGAATGAATGGATACGGACCATCACTATATGTTGCCGATTTGTACTTCCCAAGCGCTTAGTACAGTGCTCTGCACACAGTGAGCGCTCAATAAATACGACTGAATGAATGAATGGATACGGACCATCACTATATGTTGCCGATTTGTACTTCCCAAGAGCTTAGTAATAATAATAATAATAATAATGATGGCATTTATTAAGCGCTCACTATGTGCAAAGCACTGTTCTAAGCACTGGGGAGGTTACAAGGTGATCAGGTTGTCCCACGTGGGGCTCACAGTCTTCATCCCCATTCTCCAGATGAGGGAACTGAGGCCCAGAGAAGTGAAGTGACTTGCCCAAAGTCACACAGCTGACAATTGGCGGAGCCGGGAATTGAACCCATGACCTCTGACTCCAGAGCCCGGGCTTTTTCCACTGAGCCATGCTGCTTCCCTAATAGTACTGTACTGTATTAGTACGGTACTGTATTAGTTCCCTAATAGTACTGTAGTACACACAGTAAGTGCTCAATCAATACGATTGAATGAATGAATACATATTTTTAATTTCAAAATTGACCAAGAGAGACGCCCTCATTCATTTGCTCTGATTTTACTTTTATTTTGATTTCTTTTTCACTAAAGAAAACACAAGAACAGTTCATTTCAGATGGATAGGAGGTGAGAAGGCCCTTTACTTTCTGGCCTTGCAGGTGGCTTCTGGTGATTTCTGGTCAGGTGGATTTGAAAAATTATGACACCACAGGCAAGGGGGTGTGGGGAAGAAGGCCAGCCCAGAGGCTTCGGGGAATCCGACAATCGTTTCCACCTCCAGAGGCTTCTAATTCCCAGGTCTGTGCTCTATCCACTAGGCCTAATCTTAGATTGTAAGCGTCTTGTGGGCAGTGATGGTCTATTCCTATTCTAGTGCACTCTCCCAAGGGCTTAGTCCAGTTTCATCCCCTGAAATCAATCAATCAATCAATCAATCAATTGTATTTCTTGAGCGCTTATTATGTGCAGAGCACTGTACTAAGCGCTTGGGAAGTACAAATTGGCAACACATAGAAATATCCTGTGTCCTGAAATATCTCAAGGACACAGAAAGTGAGTGAATCTCTTGGGGGAGGCAGTGAGGCCTAGGGGAAAGAGCACGGGATTGGGAATTGGAGACGGAGGCTGTAATAATAATAATAATAATGATGGCATTTATTAAGCGCTTACTACGTGCAAAGCACTGTTCTAAGTGCAAGTCCCCACTCAGCTGCTGGCCTTCCCTGTGACCTGGGAACTCATTTAACCTCTCTGGGCTTCACTTTCCTCATCTGTAAAATGGAGATAGGCTAGGCTGTGGCCCTTGTATTTGACAGGGATTGCATCGGATCTCATTATCCTGTGGCCTGCCCTGTGACCTGGGAAGTCATTTAACCTCTCTGGGCTTCAGTTTCCTCATTTGTAAAATGGAGATAGGCTAGGCTGTGGCCCTTGTATGAGACAGGGATTGTATAGGATCTCATAATCCTGTGGCCTGCCCTGTGACCTGGGAAGTCATTTAACCTCTCTGGGCTTCAGTTTCCTCATTTGTAAAATGGAGATAGGCTAGGCTGTGGCCCTTGTATGAGACAAGTGGCGGAGCAGGGATTAGAACCCAGGTCCTTTTGACTCCCAGATATGTATGTATGCTTGTACATATTTATTACTCTATTACTCCCCTCTCCATCCCCCCCATCTTACCTCCTTCCCTTCCCCACAGCACCTGTATATATGTATATATGTTTGTACAGATTTATTACTCTATTTATTTATTTGACTTGTACATGTCTATTCTATTTATTTTATTTTGTTAGTATGTTTGGTTTTGTTCTCTGTCTCCCCCTTTTAGACTGTGAGTCCACTGTTGGGTAGGGACTGTCTCTATATGCTGCCAACTTGGACTTCCCAAGCGCTTAGTACAGTGCTCTGCACACAGTAAGTGCTCAATAAATACGATTGATGATGATGATGATGATTACTCTATTTATTTTACTTGTACATGTCTATTCTATTTATTTTATTTTGTTAATATGTTTGGTTTTGTTCTCTGTCTCCCCCTTCTAGACTGTGAGCCCACTGTTGGGTAGGGACTGTCTCTCTATGTTGCCAACTTGTATTTCCCAAGTGCTTAGTACAGTGCTCTGTACACAGTAAGCGCTCAATAAATATGATTGATTGATTGATTGATTGAGACACGGATTGTATCAGATCTCATAATCCTGTGTCTACCCTAGTGCTTAGCTAATAGTAAGAGCTTAATCAAGTAAAAAGCGGTCGCCTCCTCGCGCGTTGTCGGCTGGAGCCTGTTACTCCCTGCCTGTGCGGGCCAGGAGTTCCTTTCCCCTCGGCTGTTCCTTTCGCTGAGGTGGAGTGGGGCCTTTCTTAATAATAATAATAATAATAATAATAATAATAATAATGATGGTATTTGTTATCCACTTACTATGTGCCAAGCACTGTTCTAAACTCTGGGGCAGATACAAGGTCATCATGTTGTCCCACGTGGGGCTCACCATCTTAATCTCCATTGTGCAGATGAGGTAACTGAGGCCCAGAGAATCAATATTTATTTATTTATTTTACTTGTACATATCTATTCTATTTATTTTATTTTGTTAGTATGTTTGGTTTTGTTCTCTGTCTTCCCCTTTTAGACTGTGAGCCCACTGTTGGGTAGGGACTGTCTCTATATGTTGCCAATTTGTACTTTCCAAGCGCTTAGTACAGTGCTCTGCACACAGTAAGCGCTCAATAAATACGATTGATGATGATGATGATTGATCAATCAATCGCATTTATTGAGCGCTTACTGTGTGCAGAGCACTGTACTAAGCGCCTAAGTGAAGTGAAGTGACTTGCCCAAAGTCACACAGCCGACAAGTGGCGGAGCCGGGATTTGAACCCACAACCTCTGACTCCCAAGCCCGGGCTCTTTCCGCTAAACCACGCTGCTTCTCTCGGCCAGTCTCCAGCCCAGAGTGCGGCTGAGGGGAGCAGTCTGGCTTTCCGGAGACTGGGAAGCAGGAATCCTGAACCCTCCTTCAGGCTCCGCTGCTCCCGACTGTGAGCCCGTTGTTGGGTGGGGACCGTCTCTATATGTTGCCAACCTGTACTTCCCAAGCGCTTAGTACAGTGCTCTGCACACAGTAGGCGCTCAATAAATACAACTGAATGAATGAATGAATGACAGAGACCCAGTCAGGGCGGCGAATTAAAGACAACCCTCTCCATTTTAAAGAAAGGTAGTGGGCAGATACAGTAAAGGCTCAGCCCCATTTCTGACCCCAGGGACGCATCGTTGGACCGGATCTCCTTCTCACCCATGACGCTTATTGAGTCAATCAATCAATCATATTTATTGAGCACTTACTGTGTGCAGAGCACTGTACTAAGCGCTTGGGAAGTACAAGTTGGCAACATATACAGTCTCTACCCAACAGTGGGCTCACAGTCTAAAAGTCCTTACTGTGCGCAGAGCACTGTAAAAATAATAATAATAATAGTGGCATTTATTAAGCGCTTACTACGTGCAAAGCACTGTTGTAAGCGCTGGGGAGGTTACGAGGTGATCAGGTTGCCCCATGGGGGGCTCACGGTCTTAATCCCCATTTTACAGATGAGGTCACTGAGGCCCGGAGAAGTGAAGTGACCGGCCCAAAGTCACACAGCTGGCAATTGGCAGAGCTGGGATTTGAACCCATGACCTCTGACTCCAAAGCCCCTGTTCTTTCTCCTGAGCCATGCTGCTTCTCTGCTTGTTTACTGTACTAAACACTCAGGAGACACAATGCAATACAGTTCGTAGACACGATCCCCACTCTCTAGAATGTAATGTGGGCAGGGAATGTGTCTGTTTATTGTTGTATTGTACGCTCCCAAGCACTTAGTACAGTGCTCTGCACACAGTAAGCGCTCAATAAATATGACTGAATGAATGAAAGGATAATAGGGGAAGCAGCATGGCCTAATGCTCCTTCCCTTCCCCACAGCACCTGTATATATGTTTGTACATATTTATTACTCTATTTATTTTACTTGTACATATCTATCCTATTTATTTTATTTTGTTAGTATGTTTGGTTTTGTTCCCTGTCTCCCCCTTTTAGACCGTGAGCCCACTGTTGGGTAGGGCCTGTCTCTATATGTTGCCAACTTGTACTTCCCAAGCGCTTAGTACAGTGCTCTGCACACAGTAAGCGCTCAATAAATACAATTGATTGATTGATTGATTAATGGCAGAGACTGGGCCTGCAGTCAGAATCCCAAGCTCCGCCATTTGTCTGCTGTGTGACCTTGAGCGAGTCATTTCACTTCTCTGTGCCTCGGTTACCTCATGGGGCTGAAAACCGCGAGCCCCATGTGGGACATGGACTGTGCCCAACCTGATTAATCCGTATCTCCCCCAGTGCTTAATACAGTGCCTGGCACCTAGTAAGAGCTTAACAAAAACCATAAAAATAGGTCTAAGGGCGGGGAGACAGCTTGGCATCTTTTGATTTTGTTGAGTTCACCAGGCCACACTTGGGGCAATCATCAATTTTAGACGGTAAGCCCACTGTTGGGTAGGGCCCGTCTCTATATGTTGCCAACTTGTACTGCCCAAGCGCTTAGTACAGTGCTCTGCACACAGTAAGCGCTCAGTAAATACGATTGATGATGATGATGATGAATTTGTACTTCCCAAGCGCTTAGTACAGTGCTCTGCACACAGTAAGTGCTCAATAAATACGATTGATGATGATGATGATGAATTTGTACTTCCCAAGCGCTTAGTACAGTGCTCTGCACACAGTAAGCGCTCAGTAAATACGATTGATTGATTGATTGATCAGCGGGGGCCCTTCGTCTCAAATCCCACCCCGCCAAGCCTCTTTCTTGGAAACCTCCCGGCTGCTCTTGATATTAATCTAATTCAATCGTCGGGTCCGGTTACCTCTATTTGATCTAACCGATGATTCCGATCCCAATCCCAAATCGGCTCTCAGGCCGGGGCTCCCCCCTCCCCACGGGGACCCTGGCTGCCTCTCCTAGCAATCCTCGCGGAACACCAGAGAGGTGTTGGCCATTTTCCTGCGGTAGTCTTCATCAAATCGCTCGTTCTGGGCCACTGTGAAATGGTTCTTCCAGTCTCCGACCTCTCCTGGAAAACAACGAAAGAGAAATGGAATAGCCGAAGGAGAGCGAGATCATTCCCCTCATTAGGGGCTCCAAGGGACAACACCCAACTAGACTGGTTTTTCCACTCCGGGCATTTTAAGAGTTTTCCGAACAACTGAAACTCCCATCCCTGGGTTGGGAGGAATCGGGATGCCCCGGCCCTTCATCATCATCATCATCAATCGTATTTATTGAGCCCTTACTGTGTGCAGAGCACTGTACTAAGCGCTTGGGAAGTACAAATTCATCATCATCATCATCAATCATATTTATTGAGCGCTTACTGTGTGCAGAGCACTGGACTAAGCGCTTGGGAAGTACAAATTGGCAACATATAGAGACAGTCCCTACCCAACAGTGGGCTCACGGTCTAAAAGGGGGAGACAGAGAACAAAACCAAACATACTAACAAAATAAAATAAATAGAATAGATATGTACAAATAAATTAAATAAATAAATAAATAGGGTAAAAAAATATGTACAAACATATATACATACATACAGGCCCTTCCAACAGGCAACCGCTCACTGCAAGACTAATGTGACCGGAAAACGACGGCGCCAATCAATCTCTCGTATTTTACTGAGTGTTTACTGTGTGCAGAGCACTGTGTTCAGTAACAAGAAGAATAATTCTTCTGCGTGACCTTGGGCAGGTCACTTCAGCCTACTTTTGTATGCAGCGTGCAGTCTTTCGGTTTTGTTGACGCCTTTCCCCTGCATCAGAATCAGTCAACAGTAGTGACGTCGACTTGACCGGTTTTTAAATGATAAATAAATAATAATGGCATTTGTGAAGCGCTCACTATGTGCCAAGCACTGTTCTAAGCGCTGGGGAGGGGAAACAAGGTAATGAGGTTGTCCCGTGTGGGGCTCACAGTCTTCACCCCCATTTTGCAGAGGGGGGAACTGAGGCTCAGAGAAGCGAAGTGACTTGCCCGAGGTCACACAGCAGACATGGGGCAGAGCCGGGATTCGAACCTACGATCTCTGACTCCAAAGCCCGGGCTCTTTCCACTGTCACAGAAACGCTTCCAAATCTTGCAGGGTTTTTTGTACCTTTTAGAGGCTCGTTGACTTTTTATCCGCATCCCACGTTAATTTTAGTAGTTGGTCTGGACTCTGTAAAACACCTTTTTGCTTTTATTTCTAGTTGCTTCTGCCCCATGCTCATTACAGATTTATTACTCTATTGATTTATTTGTACATATGTACGATTCTATTTTTAGACTGTGAGCCCACTGTTGGGTAGGGACTGTCTCTATATGTTGCCAACTTGTACTTCCCAAGCGCTTAGTACAGTGCTCTGCACACGGTAAGCGCTCAATAAATACAATTGATTGATTGATTCTCTGTGCCTCAGTTACCTTGTCAGTAAAATGGGGATAAGAGTGGGAGCCCCATGCGGAGACTGTAAGCGCGTTGGTGGGCAGGGAATGGGAGCAGCGTGGCTCAGTGAAAAGAGCCTGGGCTTTGGAGTCAGAGGTCATGGGTTCAAATCCCGGCTCCGCCAACTGTCAGCTGGGTGACCTTGGGCAAGTCACGTAACTTCTCGGGGCCTCAGTTACCTCATCTGTAAAAATGGGGATTAAAATTGTGAGCCCCTCGTGGGACAACCTGATCACCTTGTAACCTCTGTAGCGCTTAGAACAGTGCTTTGCACATAGTAAGCGCTTAATACCATCATTATTATTATTACTATGGTACTCGTTAAGTGCTTACTGTGTGCCAAGCACTGTTCTAGGCACTAGGGTAGATACCAGTTAATCATTCAATCGTATTTATTGAGCGCTTACTGTGTGCAGAGCACTGTACTAAGCGCTTGCAACATCTAGAGACGGTCCCTACCCAACAGCGGGCTCACAGTCTAGAAGGGGGAGACAGGCAAGAAAACAAAACATATTAACAAAATTAAATAAATAGAATAGTTGGTATTCTGGGTGTTCACTGTGTTGGTCAGGTTGGACCCAGTCCTCGTCATTCATTCACATTTATTGAGCGCTTATTTAGTGCAGAGCAAGTGTTTAGTACAGTGCTCCGCACACAGTAAGCACTCAATAAATATGATTGAATGAATGAATGAAAGCGCTTGGGAGACTACAATAAACATCACATTCCCTGCCCACCATGAGCTTACAGTCTCCACATGGGGCTCGCACTCTTATCCCCATTTTACGGACAAGGTAACTGAGGCACAGAGAAGTGAAGTGACCTGCCCAAGGCCACGCAACAGAGGTGTGGGGGAGCCGGGATTAGAACTCATGTCCTTCCTGCGCTCTACGCACCAAGCCATGCTGCTTCTCTAAGTGTTTGGGAGAATCTACTACGGCAGATTGGTAGGCACGTTTCTTACCCGAGAAGCAGCGTGGCTCAGCGGAAAGAGCCCGGGCTTGGGAGTCAGAGGTCCTGGGTTCTAATCCCGCCTCCGCCACTCGTCAGCTGGGTGACTTTGGGCAAGTCGCTTAACTACTCTGTGCCTCAGTTCCCTCATCTGGAAAATGGGGATTAAGACTGTAAGCCCCCCGTGGGACAACCTGATCACCTTGTAAACTCCCCAGCGCTTGGAACAGTGCTTTGCACAGAGTAAGCGCTTAACAAATGCCATCATTAATGGCATACAGGATACAAGGTGATCAGGTTGTCCCCCGTGGGGCTCACAGCCTTAATCCCCATTTTACAGATGAGGGAACTGAGGCACAGAGAAGTGAAGTGACTTGTCCAGAGTCACTTAATTAGTTAATTAATGAGCTAGAGGGGGAGGCAGACGTGAAAATAAATTACGACTCCGTTCCCAAATGCCATGGGGCAAATAAAGGGTACATAAGGAGCCCCTCCGCCCCCAGCCCAGCCCCACAGCACTTATGTATGTATCTGTCATTTTATTTATTTGTACTGATGTCTGTCTCCCCACCTCTAGACCGTGAGCTCGTTGTGGGCAGGGACTGTCACCGAGGAGAGTCTGGCTGAGGGAATGGTGGGTAGAGGCTGGGGTTGTCTTAATCATCATCAATCGTATTTATTGTATATATCAATCAATCAATCAATCGTATTTATTGAGCGCTTACTATGTGCAGAGTACTGTACTAAGCGTTTGGGAAGTACAAATTGGCAACACATAGAGACAGTCCCTACCCAACAGTGGGCTCACAGTCTAAAAGGGGGAGACAGAGAACAGAACCAAACATACCAACAAAATAAAATAAATAGGATAGAAATGTACAAGTAAAATAAATAAATAAATATATATATATGTATATATGTATATATGTTTGTACATATTTTTTTACTCTATTTATTTATTTATTTAATTTATTTGTACATATCTATTCTATTTATTTTATTTTGTTAGCATGTTTGGTTTTGTTCTCTGTCTCCCCCTTTTAGACTGTGAGCCCACTGTTGGGTAGGGACTGTCTCTATATGTTGCCAATTTGTACTTCCCAAGCGCTTAGTACAGTGCTCTGCACATAGTAAGCGCTCAATAAATACGATTGATGATGATGATGATTGAGCGCTTACTGTGTGCAGAGCACTGTACTAAGCGCTTGGGAAGTACAAATTGGCAACATATAGAGACAGTCCCTACCCAACAGTGGGCTCACTCAGTTGTATTTATTGAGCGCTTACTGCGTGCTGAGCACCGTACTAGGCGCTTATAATCATAAGAATGATGGTATTTCACCCCCCCCGCCTTACCTCCTTCCCCTCCCCACAGCACCTGTTTATATGTATATATGTTTGTACAGATTTATTACTCTATTTTTCTTGTACATATTTATTCTATTTATTTTATTTTGTTAATATGTCTTGTTTTGTTGTCTGTCTCCCCCTTCTAGACTGTGAGCCCGCTGTTGGGTAGGGACCGTCTCTACACGTTGCTAATTTGTACTTCCCAAGCGCCTAGTACAGTGCTCTGCACACAGTAAGCGCTCAATAAATACGACTGACTGAATGAATGAATGTTTACTGTTGTATTGGACTTTCCCAAGCGCTTAGTGCAGCGCTCTGCACACAGTAAGCACTTGGGTAGGGACTGTCTCTATATGTTGCCAACTTGTACTTCCCAAGCGCTTAGTACAGTGCTCTGCACACAGTAAGAGCTCAATAAATACGATTGATTGATTAATAAATACGATTGAATGAGTGAATGAATGAATGGAATGCCCTCCCTCCTCACATCACACAGATAATTGCTCTTCCCCTCTTCAAAGCCTTATTGAAAGCGCATCCTTCTGTGAGAGAAGCAGCATGGCTCAGTGGAAAGAGCCCGGGCTTTGGAGTCAGAGGTCATGGGTTCAAATCCCAGCCTCGTCAACTGTCAGCTGTGTGACTTTGGGCAAGTCACTTCACTTCTCTGGGCCTCAGTTCCCTCATCTGTAAAATGAGGAATAAGACTGTGAGTCCCCCGTGGGACAATCTGATCACCTTGTAACCTCCCCAGCGCTTAGAACAGTGTTTTGCACATAGTAAGTGTCTAATAAATGCCATTATTATTATTATTATTATCTCCTCCAAGAAGCCTTCCCTGACTAAGCCCTCCTCTCCTATTCTCCCACTCCCTTCTGCATCACCCTAACTTGCTCCTTCCTTCATCCTCCCTCCCAGCCCCACACCACATATGTGTAGATCTGCATAAAGATCTAATCCCGGCTCCGCCACTTGTTTGCTGTGTGACCTTGAGTCAGCCACTTCACTTCTCTGTGCCTCAGTTACCTCATCTGTAAAATGGGGATGGAGACCATGAACCTCACATGGGACAACCTGATTACCTTGCATCCACCCCAGCGCTTAGAACAGTGCCTGGTACATAGTAAGCGCTTAACAAAAAACACCATTATTATTCTTATATATCTGTAATGTATTATTTATTTAGCTATTTATGTCTGTTCATTCATTCATTCATTCAATCATATTTATTGAGCGCTTACTGTGTGCAGAGCACTGTACTAAGCGCTTGGGAAGTACAAGTCGGCAACATATAGAGACGGTCCCTACCTAATGGGCTCACAGTCTAGAAGGGGGAGACAGACAACGAAACAAAACAGGTAGACAGGTGTCAAAATCATCAGAACAAATAGAAAAACATCTGTCTCACCCTCTAGACTGTGAGCTCATTGTGGCAGGGAATGCGCTTACAACAGTGCTCGGCACATAGTAAGTGCATAACAAATACCATAATTATTGTTATAGTGTACTCTCCCAAGTGCTTAGTACAGTGCTTTACACACAGTATGCACTCAATAAATACGACTGAATTCATTCATGCATTCAATCGTATTTATTGAGCGCTTACTGTGTACAGAGCACTGCACTAAGCGCTTGGGAAGTACAAGTCGGCAACATATAGAGACGGTCCCTACCCAACAACGGGCTCACAGTCTAGAAGGGGGAGACAGACAACAAAACAAAACATGTGGACAGGTGTCAAGTCGTCAGAACAAACAGAATTAAAGCCAAATGCACATCATTAACAAAATAAATAGAAAATAAACAGAATAGTCAATATGTACATTTATGAATGATATGAATGATAAAATGAATACAAATTCATCCATTCAATCATATTCATTGGGTAGGGACCGTCTCTATATGTTGCCAACTTGTACTTCCCAAGCGCTTAGTACAGTGCTCTGCACACAGTAAGCGCTCAATAAATACGATTGAATGAATGAATGAATTCATTGAGCACTTACTGTGTGCAGAGCACTGTACTAAGCGCTTGTGGGAAGTACCAGTTGGCAACATATAGAGACGGTCCCTACCCAACAACGGGCTCACAGTCTAGAGGTGGGGACAAATCCAAGTGCAAGTGCGACGCAGAGACCGTTTCACGGAGTGTGGTGGGAGGTGACATAGAGGTGGGGTTAGGGCCCGTCCCCTTGATCAGTCGCCCCGCACTCATTCATTAATTCAATCATATTTACTAAGCGCTTACTGATTGCAGAACGCTGTACTAAGCGCTTGGCTCAGTGACTTACCCCAAGCCCCACCCTCCCCTAGACTTGTCCACCGCTCTAGATTTTCAGCACCTACAAGTCCGGAATTAGGACTCCGACAACAAGAAAATGGAGTCAAAATCAGATAATCATTCTAGACACCTTTTCTCATAAATGGGGAAACGGCTCAGTGACTTACAACAAGCCCCACCCTCCCCTAGAATTGCCCACCGCTCTAGATTTTCAGCACCTACAAGTCCGGAATTAGGACTCCGACAACAAGGAAATGGAGTCAAAATCAGATAATTATTCTAGACACCTTTTCTCATAAATGGGGAAATGGCTCAGTGACTTACTCCAAGCCCCACCCTCCCCTAGAATTGCCCACCGGTCTAGATTTTCAGCATCTAGAAGTCTGGAATTAGGACTCCGACAATAAGAAAATGGAGTCATAATCAGTACAGTGCTCTGCACACAGTAAGTGCTCAATCAATACAATTGATGATGATAATCAGATAATCATTCTAGACACCTTTTCTCATAAACGGGGAAACGGCTCAGTGACTTACTCCAAGCCCCACCCTCTCCTAGAATTGTCCACCGCTCTAGATTTTCAGCACCTACAAGTCTGGAATTAGGACTCCGACAACAAGAAAATGGAGTCATAATCAGTACAGTGCTCTGCACACAGTAAGCACTCAATCAATACAATTGATGATGATAATCAGATAATCATTCTAGACACCCTTTCTCATAAACGGGGAAACGGCTCAGTGACTTACGACAAGCCCCACCCTCCGCTAGAATTGTCCACCGCTCTAGATTTTCAGCACCTACAAGCCTGGAATTAGGACTCTGACAACAAGGAAATGGAGTCAAAATCAGATAATTATTCTAGACACCTTTTCTCATAAATGGGGAAATGGCTCAGTGACTTACTCCAAGCCCCACCCTCCCCTAGAATTGCCCACCGGTCTAGATTTTCAGCATCTAGAAGTCTGGAATTAGGACTCCGACAATAAGAAAATGGAGTCATAATCAGTACAGTGCTCTGCACACAGTAAGCGCTCAATAAATACAATTGATGATGATAATCAGATAATCATTCTAGACACCCTTTCTCATTAACGGGGAAACGGCTCAGTGACTTACCCCAAGCCCCACCCTCCCCTAGAACTGTCCACCGCTCTAGATTTTCAGCACCTACAAGTCTGGAATTAGGACTCCGACAACAAGAAAATGGAGTCATAATCAGATAATCATTCTAGACACCTTTCCTCATAAATGGGGAAACGGCTCAGTGACTTACTCCAAGCCCAACCCTCCCCTAGAATTGTCCACCGCTCTAGATTTTCAGCACCTTCAAGTCTGGAATTAGGACTCCGACAACAAGAAAATGGAGTAATAATCAGATAATCATTCTAGACACCTTTTTCATAAACGGGGAAACGGCTCAGTGACTTACCCCAAGCCCCACCCTCCCCTAGAATTGCCCACTGCTCTACATTTTCAGCACCTAGAAGTCCGGAATTAGGACTCTGACAACAAGAAAATGGAGTCATAATCAGATAGTCATTCTGGACACCTTTTCTCATAAATGGGAAAACGGGTCAGTGACCTACCCCAAGCCCCACCCTCCCCTAGAATTGTCCACCGCTCTAGATTTTCAGCACATACAAGTCCGGAATTAGGACTTCGACAACAAGAAAATGGAGTAATAATCAGATAATCATTCTAGACACCTTTTTCATAAACGGGGAAATGGCTCAGTGATTTACCCCAAGCCCCACCCTCCCCTAGAATTGCCCACCGCTCAAGATTTTCAGCACCTACAAGTCTGGAATTAGGACTCCGAACACCAAGAAAATGCAGTAATAATCAGATGATCATTCTCGGCACCTTTTCTCATAAACGGGGAAACGGAGTGATCCATCATTTGGGAAGGGATCGAAGAATAGTTGGCCATGGGATTCGCCTTCATGATGTCGAACGAGGTGTGATGGACGATTTTGTCCAGAACCTCTTCGGGCAGCTCCTTCCCCATGAACTCCGCCACCTTCCGAATTTCCCGTTTCGGGTTCTGCAGGGAGAGAGGAGAGAGGATAGAATCCGGGCCTGCTCCCACGGGGAATGACGGGGCTTTCCGGGTTCACCGTCCAACTACAGTTGAATTTTCCAGATGGGAAGGGCAGGAGGGAGACCAGGAAAAAGGGTGGGGGAAGTGAGTCCTCCCCTTCCCACCAGGAGGATACGGGACTCTGGCACCCCATTCCTCCGGACGTCCCCCCTCTCTTCCCGAGTCCAGCCTCTCCCCTAAGAGAGCCCCTTCCCTTTCAGCAACTGCCCCTTCAATCAAAGTCACCTTCCTCTAATTAATCTCATTTACTCCAAACAACCCTTACCTCAGTCCTCCCCCCATCCAATCCATCCTCTGGAGACCTTTCCTCTTCTATTTATTTTATTAATATGTTTGGTTTTGTTCTCTGTCTCCCCCCTTCTAGACTGTGAGCCCACTGTTGGGTAGGGACCGTCTCTATATGTTGCCAACTTGTACTTCCCAAGCGCTTAGTACAGTGCTCTGCACACAGTAAGCGCTCAATAAATATGATTGAATGAATGAAATCATCTCCACACGCAACAAATTCCTTCCTTAGAGAAAAAATCTCCCAGGCCCTCCCTATTATCTGTAAACACGTTCTCCCACTTCACTCTTTCACAACAGTTCATTCATTCATTCAATTGCATTTATTGAGCGCTTACTGTGTGCAGAGCGCTGTACTAAGCGCTTGGGAAGGACAAGTTGGCAACATATAGAGATGGTCCTTACCCAACAGCGGGCTCACAGTCTAGAAGTTGTGTTATACTATTGCTCATGACCCTCGGCGGGGTAACTGGGGATATGTATGTGTGTGCTTGTGTGGGGGGGGGCCTGTGTGCGTATGTGTGTGTGTGTTTATGTATGCACATAAATACCATAAAATATAACACACACACACACACAAATGCCAAAAACACACACACATTATAATAATGATGGTATTTGTTAAGCGCTTACTATGTGCAAAGCACTGTTCTAAGCGCTGGGGAGGTTACAAGGTGATTAGGCTGTCCCACGGGGGGGCTCACAGTCTTAATCCCCATTTTACAGATAAGGGAACTGAGACCCAAAGAAGTGAAGTGACTTGCCCAAAGTCACACAGCTGACAATCAATCAATCAATCATATTTATTGAGCGCTTACTGTGTGCAGAGCACTGTACTAAGTGCTTGGGAAGTACAAGTTGGCAACATATAGAGACGGTCCCTACCCAACAGTGGGCTCACAGTCTAGAAGGGGGAGACAGAGAACAAAACCAAACATACTAACACAATAAGATAAATAGAATAGATAGGTACAAGTAAAATAAATAAATAAATAAAGTAATAAATATGTACAAACATATATACATATATACAGGTGCTGTGGGGAAGGGAAGGAGGTAAGATGCGGGGGATGGAGAGGGGGACGAGGGGGAGAGGAAGGAAGGGGCTCAGTCTGGGAAGGCCTCCTGGAGGAGGTGAGCTCTCAGTAGGGCCTTGAAGGGAGGAAGAGACGGAGGATTTGATTTGAATCAAATCAAGGATTTGATTTGAGGGATTTGAACCCCTGACAATTTACTTCAAAGCCCGGGCTCTTTCCACTGAGCCACACTTCTTCCCCAATGTCTCCCCCTTCCAGACTGTGAGCCCGCTGTTGGGTCGGGACCGTCTCTATATGTTGCCGACTTGTACTTCCCAAGCGCTTAGTACAGTGTTCTGCATACAGTCAGCGCTCAATAAATACGATTGAATGAATGAATATATATGTGTATATATATTGCTTAACAAATACCATATACAACAAGCAGCATGGCATAGCAAGCAAAGCACGGGACTGAGAGTCAGAAAGTCATGGGCTGTAATCCCGGCTCCGTCGCTTGTCTGCTGTGTGACCTTGTGCTGTGTGACACTTCACTTCTCTGTGCCTCAGTTACCTCATCTGGAAAATGGGACTGAGACTGTGAGCCCCACGTGGGACAGGGACTGTGTCCAACCCAATTTGCTTGTATCTACCCCAGTCCTTGGCATAGTGCCTGGAACAAGGTACGTGTTTAACAAATACAATTATTATTATATTTAATGTGCATATATATATAATAATGATGGCACCAGTCCTTGGCATAGTGCCTGGAACAAGGTACGTGTTTAACAAATACAATTATTATTATATTTAATGTGCATATATATATAATAATGATGGCACCAGTCCTTGGCATAGTGCCTGGAACAAGGTACGTGTTTAACAAATACAATTATTATTATATTTAATGTGCATATATATACATAATAATGATGGCACCAGTCCTTGGCATAGTGCCTGGAACAAGGTACGTGTTTAACAAACATAATTATTATTATATTTAATGTGTATATTTATATAATAATGATGGCACCAGTCCTTGGCATAGTGCCTGGAACAAGGTACGTGTTTAACAAATACAATTATTATTATATTTAATGTGTATATATATATATATATATATATATATATATATATATATATAAAATAATGATGGCATTTGTTAAGCGCTTACTACGTGCCAAGCACTGTTCTAAGCACTGGGGGGGAATACAAGGTAATCAGGTTGTCCCGCATGGGGCTCACAGTCTTAATCCCCATTTTACAGATGAGGGAACTGAGGCCCAGAGAAGTTAAGCAATAATAATAATAATTTTGGCATTTGTTAAGCGCTTACTATGTGCAAAGCACTGTTCTAAGCACTGGGGAGGATACAAGGTGATCAGATTGTCCCACATGGGGGTCACAGTCTTAATCCCCATTTTACAGTTGAGGTAACTGAGGCTCAGAGAACTGAAGTGACTGGCCCAAAGTCACACAGCTGACAAGCGGCGGAGCCGGGATTTGAACCCATGACCTCTGACTCCAAAGCCCGGGTTCTTTCCACTGAGCCATGCTGCTTCTCTGTGACTTGCCTAAAGTCCCACAGCTGACAAGTGGCGGAGCTGGGATTAGAACCCATGACCTCTGACTCCCAAGCCTGGGCTCTTTCCACTGAAACGCACTGCTTCTCATACTTTATGGTATTTGTGTATACACACATATAATATATATATATGTGTGTGTGTGTGTATACATATATTACACATACATGTATATATGCACATATATACATATATATGTATATATGCATATATACATATACATACACATACATACATACACATACACACACACACATATATATCTATATATATCTATATATCTGTACATACATATACACGAGAAGCAGCGTGGCTCAGTGTAAAGAGCCCGGGCTTGGGAGCCAGAGGTCGTAGGTTCTAATCCCGACTCTGCCACTTGTCTGTTGTATGACCTTAGGCAAGTTTCTTCACTTCTCTGTGCCTCAGTTCCCTCATCTGCCAATGGGGACTGTGAGTCCCACAGGGGACAACCTGATTATCTTGTATCTACCCCAGCACTTAGAACAGTGCTTGGCACATAGTAAGCGCTTAACAAATACAGTCATCATCATACATACATATACAGATATACATACACATACATATATATATAGACATACATACATGTATATATGTATACACAAATCCAATGGCTCATACTCTATCCTAATCCTCCTCGACCTCTCAGCTGTCTTCGACACCATGGACCACCCCCTTCTCCTCAACATGCTATCTGACCTTGGCTTCCCAGACTCCGTCCTCTCCTGGTTCTCCTCTTACCTCTCCGGTAGTTCTTTCTCAGTCTCTTTTGCAGGCTCCTCCTCCCCCTCCCATCCTCTTACTGTGGGGGTTCCCCAAGGTTCAGTGCTTGGTCCCCTTCTGTTCTCGATCTACACACACTCCCTTGGTGACCTCATTTGCTCCCACGGCTTCAACTATCATCTCTACGCTGATGACACCCAGATCTACATCTCCGCCCCTGCTCTCTCCCCCCTCTCTCCAGGCTCGCATCTCCTCCTGCCTTCAGGACATCTCCATTTGGATGTCTGCCCACCAACTAAAACTCAACATGTCCAAGACGGAACTCCTTATCTTCCCTCCCAAACTCTGCCCTCTCCCTGACTTTCCCATCTCTGTTGACGGCACTACCATCCTTCCCGTCTCACAAGCCCGCAACCTTGCTGTCATCCTCGACTCCGCTCTCTCATTCACCCCTCACATCCAAGCCGTCACCAAAACCTGCCGGTCTCAGCTCCGCAACATCGCCAAGCTCCGCCCTTTCCTCTCCATCCAAACCGCTACCCTGCTCGTTCAAGCTCTCATCCTATCCCCTCTGGACTACTGCAGCAGCCTCCTCTCTGATCTCCCATCCTCGTGTCTCTCCCCACTTCAATCCATACTTCACACCGCTGCCCGGATTGTCTTTGTCCAGAAACGCTCTGGGCATGTTACTCCCCTCCTCAAAAATCTCCGGTGGCTACCAATCAATCTGCGCATCAGGCACAAACTCCTCACCCTGGGCTTCAAGGCTGTCCATCCATCCCCTTGCCCCCTCCTACCTCACCCCCCTTCTGTCCTTCTCCAGCCCAGCCCGCACCCTCCGCTCCTCTGCCGCTAATCTCCTCACCGTACCTCGTTCTCGCCCGTCCCACCATCAACCCCCGGCCCACGTCATCCCCCGGGCCCGGAATGCCCTCCCTCTGCCCCTCCGCCAAGCTAGCTCTCTTCCTCCCTTCAAGGCCCTGCTGAGAGCTCACCTCCTCCAGGAGGCCTTCCCAGACTGAGCCCCTTCCTTCCTCTCCCCCTCGTCCCCCTCTCCATCCCCCTCATCTTACCTCCTTCCCCTCCCCACAGCACCTGTATATATGTATATATGTTTGTACATATTTATTACTCTATTTATTTATTTATTTTACTTGTACATATCTATTCTATTTATTTTATTTTGTTAATATGTTTGGTTTTGTTCTCTGTCTCCCCCTTCTAGACTGTGAGCCCACTGTTGGGTAGGGACTGTATATGTTGCCAACTTGTACTTCCCAAGCGCTTAGTACAGTGCGCTGCACACAGTAAGCGCTCAATAAATACAATTGATTGATTTACACACATACACATACATATATACACTTCTACATACCCACATATACACATATACACACACATACACACACATACATACACACACATATATACACATATATGCACATATACATGCATATATACACACATACATACACATATATACACACATACATATACACACATACATGCATACACATACATATACACAATCTACACACATACACATACATGTACATACATACACATGAACATATACATGCATACACATGCATACATACACATATACATACATACACATATATATGTGTGTGTATATTTATACATATACACACACACACACACACACACACATATAGTGTTTAACAAATACCAGATATTTGTTAAGCATTGTGTAAAGCACTGTTCTAAGCCGTGGGGTAGATAAAAATTAATCAAGTCAGACACAGTCTTTGTCTCACTTGGGACTCACAGTCTAAGTAGGAGGGAGAACCGGTACTGAATCCACCCATTTTGCAGTTGAAGAAACAAACACAAAGAAGTTAAGTGACTCGCCCAAGGTCAGGCAGCGGGCAAGTGGCAGAGCCAGGATTAGAACCCAGGTCCTCTGGCTCCCAGGCCCGTGGTTTATCCACTAGGCCACGAGTAAGAAGAGGATTAGAAGTACATTTCTATCGTATGTATTATTGATTGTACAGTCAATGGCTCCAATGCTAGTACCTTTCTTATTATTCATTAATTCAATTGTATTTATTGAGCACCTACTGTGTGCAGAGCACTGTATTAAGCGCTTGGGAACTACTACTACTCGTATGTGATTGCAGTTGTCGCCAGGAGGTTTAGCAGCAGATTTCCTCCACCGTCCCACAAGCCAATCCATTAGTTATTCATTCATTCAGTTGCATTTATTGAGCGCTTACTGTGTGCAGAGCACTGTACTAAGCGCTTGGGAAGTACAAGTATTGATTTATTTTATTTGGACATATTTATTCTACTTATTTTATTTTGTTAATATGTTTTGTTTTGTTCTCTGTCTCCCCCTTCTCGACTGTGAGCCCGCTGTTGGGTAGGGACCGTCTCTATATGTGGCCAACTTGGACTTCCCAAGCTCTTTGTACAGTGCTCTGCACAGCACACAGTAAGCGCTCAATAAATACGATTAAATGAATGAATGAATGAACAAGTGGCACCATACATTTATTCATTCATTCATTCATTCATTCATTCAACAGCATTTATTGAGCGCTTACTGTGTGCAGAGCACTGTACTAAGCGCTTGGGAAGTACAAGTTGGCAACATATAGAGACAGTCCCTACCCAACAACGGGCTCACAGTTATCTCAGTACTTGTGTGTTACTGATTTATTCACGAGTGTCTTCTTTTTCTCTCAAACACTTCTGTGAATGAGGTTAGAATCTACAATTGATGTGTACTGCCTTCCCTATTAGACTATAAGTTCCTCAAGGGCAGGAATCATTTTTTTTATGCTCTTCATCATCATCATCAATCGTATTTATTGAGCGCTTACTATGTGCAGAGCACCGTACTAAGCGCTTGGGAAGTACAAATTGGCAACATATAGAGACAGTCCCTACCCAGCAGTAAGAACCTAATTAATTTGATACTGTTGTGGACTTCTAGACTGTGAGCCCGCTGTTGGGTGGGGACCGTCTCTATAAGTTGCCAACTTGTATTTCCCAAGCGCTTAGTCCAGTGCTCTGCACACAGTAAGTGCTCAATAAATATGATTGAATGAATGAATGAACATGGTGACACCATACAGAGACGGTCCCTACCCAACAACGGGCTCACAGTTATCTCAGTACTTGTGTGTTACTGATTTATTCACAAGTGTCTTCTTTTTCTCTCAAACACTTCTGTGAACGAGGTTATAATCTACAATTGATGTGTACTGCCTTCCCTATTAGACTATAAATTCCTCAAGGGCAGGAATCATTTTTTTTATGCTCTTCAGCAGTAAGAACCTAATTAATCTGATACTGTTGTGGACTTCTAGACTGTGAGCCCGCTGTTGGGTAGGGACCGTCTCTATATGTTGCCAACTTGTACTTCCCAAGCGCTTAGTTCAGTGCTCTGCACACAGTGAGCGCTCAATAAATATGATTGAATGAATGAATGAACAAGGTGACACCATACAGAGACAGTCCCCACCCAACAACGGGCTCACAGTTATCTCAGTACTTGTGTGTTACTGATGTATTCACAAGTGTCTTTTTCTCTCAAACACTTCTGTGAACAAGGTTATAATCTACAATTGATGTGTACTGCCTTCCCTATTAGACTATAAGTTCCTCAAGGGCAGGAATCATTTTTTGTATGTTCTTCAGCAGTAAGAACCTAGTTAATCTGATACTGTTGTGGACTTCTAGACTGTGAGCCCGCTGTTGGGTAGGGACCGTCTCTATATGTTTCCAACTTGGACTTCCCAAGCGCTTAGTCCAGTGCTCTGCACACAGTAAGCGCTCAATAAATATGACTGAATGAATGAATGAACAAGGTGACACCATACAGAGACAGTCCCTACCCAACAACGGGCTCACAGTTATCTCAGTACTTGTGTGTTGCTGATTTATTCACAAGTGTCTTCTTTTTCTCTCAAACACTTCTGTTAACGAGGTTAGAATCTACAATTGATGTGTACTGCCTTCCCTATTAGACTATAAGTTCCTCAAGGGCAGGAATCATTTTTTTTTAATGCTCTTCAGCAGTAAGAACCGAATTAATTTGACACTGTTGTGGACTTCTAGACTGTGAGCCCGCTGTTGGGTAGGGACCGTCTCTATCTGTTGCCAGCTTGTACTTCCCAAGCGCTTAGTCCAGTGCTCTGCACACAGTAAGCGCTCAATAAATACAATTGAATGAATGAACGAAATGAATAGTCTAAGTAACCATTTCCTTTCTGCAAAGCACTCCTTTTAAAAAAAAACACCCCAAAACGCTATTCTTGATTTTCATTCATTCATTCAATCGTATTTATTGAGCGCTTACTGTGTGCAGAGCACCGGACTAAGCGCTTGGGAAGTATAAGCTGGCAACAGATAGGAGCGTGGCTCAGTATGAAGCAGTGTGGCTCAGTGGAAAGAGCCCAGGCTTTGGAGTCAGAGGTCATGGGTTCGAATCCTCTCCCCCTCCTTCCCACCCTACCTCCTTCCCCTCCCCACAGCACCTGTATATATGTCTGTACAGGTTTATTCCTCTATTTATTTTACTTGTACATATTTACTATTCTATTTCTTTTATTTTGTTAATATGTGTTGTTTTGTCGTCTGTTTCCCCCTTCTAGACTGTGAGCCCGCCATTGGGTAGGGACCGTCTCTATATGTTGCCAACATATACTTCCCAAGTGCTTAGTACAGTGCTCTGCACACAGTAAGCGCTCAATAAATACGATTGAATGAATGAATGAATGAATCCCGGCTCCGCCACATCAATCAATCAATCAATCGTATTTATTGAGCGCTTACTATGTGCAGAGCACTGTACTAAGCGCTTGGGAAGTACAAATTGGCATCACATAGAGACAGTCCCTACCCAACAGTGGGCTCACAGTCTAAAAGGGGGAGACAGAGGACAGAACCAAACATACCAACAAAATAAAATAAGTAGGATAGAAATGTACAAGTAAAATAAATAAATAAATAGAGTAATAAATATGTACAACCATATATACATATATACAGGTGTCTGCTGTGTGACCTTGGGCAAGCCACTTAACTTCTCTGAGCCTCAGTTCCCTCATCTGTAGAATGGGGATTAAGACTGTGACCCCCACGTGGGACAACTTGATCACCATGTATCCCCCCACCAGCGCTTAGAACAGTGCTCTGCACATAGTAAGCGCTTAACAAATGCCATCATTATTATTATTAGATAGAGACGGTCCCTACCCAACAGCGGGCTCACAGTCTAGAAGGGGGAGGCAGATAACAACACAAAAATCTTCTCCGATCCCCAGGTCAGAGGAATAAAAATCTAGAGCCTTCGATCGGCCACTTACCTCCTTTATGTCCTCAAACAAGAGGTAGAGAATACGGTGCTTGCTTTTCACGTCCCACCATCCTTTGACATG
This sequence comes from Tachyglossus aculeatus, assembly GCF_015852505.1. Classification (NCBI taxonomy): domain Eukaryota; kingdom Metazoa; phylum Chordata; class Mammalia; order Monotremata; family Tachyglossidae; genus Tachyglossus; species Tachyglossus aculeatus. The sequence goes on along the minus strand of NC_052067.1, from coordinate 130,765,703 downwards.
GTCATGCCAGGATCCCCAGCACACTGAAAGAGACCGGAAGGGAAATGGATGCTCCAAGAGCCCGAGGAGAGGAGAATTCGGCAGGAGGCAAAGGCTCCTCAGGAGAATTCTTCAATCGGTGGTAGTTAATATAATAACAATCATAATAATTAATAATTAATCTTCTAGACTGTGAGCCCGCTGTTGGGTAGGGACCGTCTCTATCTGTTGCCAACTTGTACTTCCCAAGCGCTTGGTACGGTGCTCTGCACACAGTAAGCGCTCAATAAATACAACGGAATGAATAATAATGGTATTTGTTAAGCACGTACTATGTGCCAAGCACTGTTCTAAGCGCTGGGGGGGATACAAGGTAATCAGGTTGTCCCACGTGGGGCTCACGGTCTTCATCCCCATTTTAGAGTTGAGGGAACTGAGGCTCAGGTTAAATGTGTGTGTGTGGGGGGGTGTCCGGGGGGATGAAGGTGGGGGGGATGACAAGAAATGAACATTACATTTAAACATTAAGTGACTTGCCCAAGGTCACACGGCAGACAATAATAATAATAATGGCATTTATTAAAGAGCTTACTCCGTGCAAAGCACTGTTCTAAGAGCTGGGGAGGTTACGAGGTGATCAGGTTGTCCCACGGGGGGGCTCACAGTCTTCACCCCCATTTTACAGAAGAGGGAACTGAGGCCCAGAGAATAATAATAATAATGATGGCATTTATTAAGCGCTTACTATGTGCAAAACACTATTCTAAGCGCTGGGGAGGTTACGAGGTGATCAGGTTGTCCCACGGGGGGGCTCACAGTCTTCACCCCCATTTTACAGAGGAGGGAACTGAGGCCCAGAGAAGTGAAGTGGCTTTCCAAAGTGGCGGAACCGGGATTAGAACCCACGACCTCTGGCTCCCAAGCCCGGGCTCTTGCCACTAAGCCACGGTAGGGTATAAGAATATTTGCATAAGTACTGGGGGGCTGAGGTGAATATCAAAATGAGCCCCCTCCTTCCCCAGACTGAGCCCCCTTTTTCCTCTCCCCCTCCCCATCCCCCCCACCCTACCTCCTTCCCCTCCCCACAGCACCTGTATATATATTTGTACAGATTTATTACTCTATTTTACTTGCACATATTTACTCTTCTATTTATTTTATTTTGTTAATATGTTTTGTTTTGTTCTCTGTCTCCCCCTTCTAGACAGTGAGCCCGCTGTTGGGCAGGGACCGTCTCTATATGTTGTCAACTTGTACTTCCCAAGCGCTTAGTCCAGTGCTCTGCACACAGTAAGCGCTCAATAAATACGACTGAATGAATGAAGCAGCATTAGCATTAGAGAAGAAGCATGGCTCATTGGAAAGAGCCCGGGCTTTGGAGTCAGAGGTCATGGGTTCAAATCCTGTCTCCACGAAGCAGCGTGGCTCAGTGGAAAGAGCCCGGGCTTGGGAGTCAGAGGTCATGGGTTCAAATCCCAGCTCCACCACGTCTGCTGTGTGACCTTGGGCAAGTCACTTAACTTCTCGGAGCCTCAGTTACCTCATCTGTAAAACGGGGATTACAACTGTGAGCCTCCCGTGGGACAACCTGATCACCTTGTATCCCCCCCAGCGCTTAGAACAGTGCTTTGCACATAGTAAGCGCTTAACAAATGCCATTAAAAAAAATTGTCAGCTGTGTGACTTTGGGCAAGTCACTTCACTTCTCTGGGCCTCAGTTCCCTCATCTGTAAAATGGGGCCCCATGTGGGACAACCTGATCACCTTGCAACTTCCCCAGCGCTTAGAACAGTGCTTTGCACATAGTAAGCACTTAATCGGGCCCCATGTGGGACAACCTGATCACTTTGTAACCTCCCCAGCGCTTAGAACAGTGCTTTGCACATAGTAAGCACTTAATAAATGCCATTATTATTATTATTATTATGAATGTATGACTAAGGGGTACACAGACAAGCACACGGTTGGCCTTAATTGAGCAAGACCTCTTGGAGGTGATCAACCAATTGATGAATGGTAGTTGTTGAGCGCTTGCTACGTGCAGAGCACCGTACTAAGCGTCTGGGAGAATAATCAATCAATCAATCAATCAATCATATTTATTGAGCACTTACTCTGTGCAGAGCACTGTACTAAGCGCTTGGGAAGTACAAATTGGCAACATATAGAGACAGTCCCTACCCAACATTGGGCTCACAGTCTAAAAGGGGGAGACAGAGAGAAAAAAAAAAAACAAACCAAACATACTAACAAAATAAAATAAATAGAATAGATATGTACAAGTAAAATAAATAAATAGAGTAATAAATATGTACAAACATATATACATATATACTCCGTCAGGGAAGGCCTCTTGGAGGAGATGGGCCTTCAATAAGGCTTGAAGGTGGGGAGAGCGATTGTCCGTTGGATATTTTGGAGGGCGTCCCAGGCCGGTAGCGGGACACGAGTGAGAGAAGAGAGAAGGGAGTGTGAGAGAGAGAGGAAGGAAGGGGCTCAGTCTGGGAAGGCCTCCTGGAGGAGGTGAGCTCTCAGTAGTGCCTTGAAGGGAATTGTACTTATCTACAATTTGTGCATATTAATGTCTCCCCCCCCCCCCCCCCCCAGACTGTAAGCTCATTGTGGGCAGGGAATGTCTGTTTATTGTTATATTGTACTCCCCCAAGCGCTTAGTACAGTGCAGTACAGAGAATACATTGTAACAGGATGAGCGGACATTTTTCCGGCCCATGACGAGCTTACAGTCTAGAGGAGGTGTGATTTTAGGAGGGTTTTGAAGGTGGGAGGAGTGGTGGTCTAGGGTATATGAAAAGAGAGGGATTTCCAGGCCAGAGAGAGGATGTGGACAAGGTGTCGGTGACGGGATGGAAGAGATTGAAGCACAGTGAGTAGGTTGGTAATAGAGGAGCGAAGTAAGAGGAAAGCAGCGACGTTAGATATTCATTCAATCGTATTTATTGAGCGCTTACTGTGTGCTGAGCACTGCACTAAGCGCTTGGGAAGTACCAGTTGGCAGCATATAGAGACGGTCCCTGCCCAACAGCGGGCTCACAGTCTAGAAGTGGGAGACAGACAATAAAACATGTTAACAAAATGAAATAAATAGAATAGTAAATATGTACAATATCAATCAATCAATCAATCGCATTTATTGAGCGCTTACTGTGTGCAGAGCACTGTACTAAGCGCTTGGGAAGTCCAAGTTGGCAACCTATAGAGACAGTCCCTACCCAACAGTGGGCTCACAGTCTAGAAGGGGGAGACAGAGAACAAAACCAAACATACTAACAAAATAAAATAAATGTACAAGTGAAATAGAGTAATAAATCTGTACAAACATCTATACAGGTGCTGTGGGGAGGGGAAGGAGGGGGAGAGAAAAGAAGGGGGCTCAGTCTGGGCAGGAGGGGAAGAGCCGATTGAGCGCTTTAAGGCCGACAGTATGTTGCCATCTTGTACTTCCCAAGCGCTTAGTACAGTGCTCTGCACACAGTAAGCGCTCAATAAATACGATTGATTGATTGATTGACAGTAAGGAGCTTCTGTTTGACGTGGCTCTGGATGGGCAGCCACTGGAGGTTCTTGAGGAGTGAGGAGATGCGGACTCAACCATTTTTGAGAAAAATGATCTGGGCAGCAGATTGAAGTATGGACCGGAGAGGAGAGAGACAGATGATAGGAGGTAGGGACTGAGGGAGCTGTGCAATAGCCAAGGTGGAAAATGATGACTGTTTGCATCTACATGGTAGCAGTTTGGATGGAAGGGAAAGGTGAATTCTAGAGATGATAATAATAATAATAATGATGGCATTTACAATAATAATAATAATAATATTGGTATTTGTTAAGTGCTTACTACGTGCTAAAGCACTGTTCTAAGCTCTGGGGAGGTTACAAGGTGATTGGGTTGTCCCACGGGGGGCTCACAGTTTTAATTCCCGTTTTACAGATGAGGTAACCGAGGCACAGAGAATCAATCAATCGTATTTATTGAGCGCTTACTGTGTGCAGAGCACTGTACTAAGCGCTTGGGAAGTACAAGTTGGCAACATATAGAGACGGTCCCTACCCAACAGCGGGCTCACAGTCTAGAAGGGGGAGACAGACAACAAAAGAAAACATATTAACAAAATAAAATAAATAGAATAAATATGCACAAATGAAATAGAGTAATACATACAAACACGTATACATATATCAATCAATCAATCGTAAGTGGCTTGCCCAAAGTCACACAGCTGACAATTGGTGGAGCTGGGATTTGAACCCATGACCTCTGACTCCAAAGCGCGTGCTCTTTCCACTGAGCCATGCGGCTTCTCAATTTATTAAGCGCTTACTATGTGCAGAGCACCGTTCTAAGCACTGGGGAGGTTACAAGGTGATCGGGTTGTCCCACAGGGGGCTCACAGTCTTAATCTCCATTTTACAGATGAGGTCACTGAGGCACAGAGAAGTTAGGTGACTTTCAGTCACTCATTCAATCGTATTTATTGAGCACTTACTGTGTGCAGAGCACTGTACTAAGCGCATGGGAAGTACACGTTGGCAACATATAGAAACGGTCTCTACCCAACAACGGGCTCACAGTCTAGAAGGGGGAGACAGAGAACAAAACAAAACATTTGGGCAGGTGTCATCAGAATAAAGAAAAATAAAGCTAGATGCACATCATTAATACAATAAATAGAATAGTAAATATGTACAAGTAAAATAAATAGAGTAATAAATCTGTACAAATATGTACAAGTTCTGTGGGGAGGGGAAGGAGGTAGGGCGGGGGGGATGAGGAGGAGGAGAGGAAAAAGGGGGCTCAGTCTGAGAAGGCCTCCTGGAGGAGGTGAGCTCTCAGCAGGACTTGCCCCAGGTCACACAGCTGATAACTGGCAGAGCTGGGATTTGAACCCATGACCTCTGACTCCAAAGCCAGCGCTCTTTCCACTGAGCCCTGGAGATGTTGCGAAGATGGAGATGTCGTGGAGATGTCCCCCTCGTCCCCCTCTCCATCCCCCCCATCTTACCTCCTTCCCTTCCCCACAACACCTGTATATATGTATATATGTTTGTACATATTTATTACTCTATTTATTTATTTATTTTACTTGTACATATCTATTCTATTTTATTTTGTTAGTATGTTTGGTTTTGTTCTCCGTCTCCCCCTTTTAGACTGTGAGCCCACTGTTGGGTAGGGACTGTCTCTATATATTGCCAATTTGTACTTCCCAAGAGCTTGGTACAGTGCTCTGCACATAGTAAGCGCTCAATAAATACGATTGATGATGATGACGGTGAAGGGGGGATTTGATGAGGAACTGAATATGTGGGTCAAATGAGAGAGACAGGTCGTGGATAATGTCAAAGTTACAGGCTGGTGAGATAGGGAGGGTGGTGATGTCGCCAACCGTGATGGGGAAAATCAGGGAGAGGACAGGGTTTGGGTGGGGAGATGAGGTGTTCTGTTTTGGACCTGTTAGGTTTGAGGCGATGGTGGGACACCCAAGTCGAGATGCCCTAAAGGGTGGAGGGAAATGAGAAAAGGGCAGAAAAGGATAGAGGTCAGCTCTGGATATGTCGATTTGGGAATCATCTGCATAGAGATGGTAGGTGAAGCCTTAGGAGTGAATGAGTTCTCCAAGGGAATGGGTGTAGATGGGGAATAGAAGGGGAACCAGGGACTCCCACAGTTAGAGGATGGGAGGAAGAGGAGCCCGAAAAAAGGGAGTGAGAAAGAGCAGACAGACAGGAGGAGAACCAGGAATGGACAATGTCAGCGAAGCCAAGTTTGGATGCTTCCAGAAGGAGGTGGTCCACAGCACTGAAGACAGCCGAGAGGTCAAGGAGGAATAGGACAGAGTAGAGGCCGTGGGATTTGGCAAGGAGGAGGTCACTGGTGACCTTAGAAGAGGGTCAAGCGCTTAAGCGCTTAGTCCAGTGCTCTGCACACAGTAAGCGCTCAATAAATACGATGGATTGATTGAGGGTAGTTTCTGGGGAGCGAAGGTGGGGAAGCCCGATTGCAGGGAGTGGGGGAGAGAACTGGAGAAGAGGATGTAGAAAAAGCGAGTGTAAACGCCTCGCTCGAGGAGTTTGGAAAGGAATGGTAGGAGAGAGGGAGATGGGGCAATAATTAATAATAATAATAATTTTGGTATTAAGCGCTTACTAGGTGCAAAGCACTGTTCTAAGCGCTGGGGTGGACACAAGGTGATCAGGTTGTCCCATGTGGGGCTCACAGTCTTAATCCCCGTTTTCCAGATGAGGTCACTGAGGCCCAGAGAAGTGAAGTGGCTTGCCCAAAGTCACACAACTGACAATAATAATAATAATAATGATAATAATGATGGCATTTATTAAGCACTTACTATGTGCAAAGCACTGTTCTAAGCACTGGGGAGGTTACAAAGTGATCAAGTTGTCCTACGGGGGTGTGGGGGGGGGGCCTCACAGTCTTAATCCCCATTTTCCAGATGAGGTCACTGAGGCCCAGAGAAGTGAAGTGGCTTGCCCAAAGTCACACAGCTGATAATAATAATAATAATGATGGCATTTATTAAGCGCTTACTATGTGCAAAGCACTGCTCTAAGTGCTGGGGAGGTTACAAAGTGATCAAGTTGTCCTACGTGGGGGGCTCACAGTCTTAATCCCCATTTTCCAGATGAGGTCACTGAGGCCCAGAGAAGTGAAGTGACTTGCCCAAAGTCACACAGCTGACAAGCGGCGGAGCCGAGATTAGAACCCATGACCTCTGGGTCCCAAGCCCGGGCTCTTTCCACTGAGCCACACTGCTTCTCCTCTAATAATTGGATAATTGGAAGGAGCTGTGGAAGACAAGGGAGAGCTTTTTTTTTTTAGGATGGGGAGACATGAGCGTGTTTGAGAGTGATCGAGGAGAAGCCATTTTAGACTGTGAGCCCACTGTTGGGTAGGGACTGTCTCTATATGTTGCCAACTTGTACTTCCCAAGCGCTTAGTACAGTGCTCTGCACACAGTAAGCGCTCAATAAATACAATTGATTGATTGGCAAGTGAAGGGTCGGAGGGGACAGTCAAGGAGGGAAGAAGGTAGTGAGCGAGTGCTTTTTAGACTGTGAGCCCACTGTTGGGTAGGGACTGTCTCTATATGTTGCCAATTTGTACTTCCCAAGCGCTTAGTACAGTGCTCTGCACATAGTAAGCACTCAATAAATACGATTGATGATGATGATGATGATAATATGTAAAGGTTTGGGATCAGAGGTGCAGGTGGCACACATTAAGCGCTCAATAAATACAATTGATTGATCTTAGGATGGCTTGGAGGTGGCAAGAAGGGGTGTTTGTGGGATATGAAGATACGGGGGGGTGTTGGATACGATTACGAGTGTGAGTGCTCTGCACACAGTAAGCGCTCAATAAATACGATTGAATGAATGAATGCAGGGACTGTATCCAACCTGATTAACTGGAATCTACCCCAGCTCTTTGAACAGTGCTCGGCACATAACAGGCGCTTAACAAATGCCATCATCATCATTATTATTATTATAATGTGAAGGACGAGGGAGTTCCAGGACGGAGGGAGGATGATGATGATGATGGTATTTGTTAAGCGCCTACTATGTGCCAAGCACTGTTCTAAGCACTGGAGGAGGGGGATACAAGGTGATCAAGTTGTCCCACATGGGGCTCACAGTCTTAATCCCCATTTTACAGATGAGGGAACTGAGGCCCAGAGAAGTGAAGTGACTTGCCCAAAGTCACACAGCTGACAATGATAATAATAATAACGATGGCATTTATGAAGCGCTTACTATGTGCAAAGCACTGTTCTAAGTGCTGGGAAGGTTACAAGGTGATCGGGTTGTTCCATGGGGGGCTCACAGTCTTCATCCCCATTTTACAGATGAGGGAACTGAGGCCCAGAGAAGTGAAGTGACTTGACCAAAGTCACACAGCTGACAATAATAATAATAACGATGACATTTATGAAGCGCTTACTATGTGCAAAGTACTGTTCTAAGTGCTGGGAAGGTTACAAGGTGATCGGGTTGACCCACGGGGGGGCTCACAGTCTTCACCCCCATTTTACAGATGAGGGAACTGAAGCCCAGAGAAGTGAAGTGACTTGACCAAAGTCACACAGCTGACAAGTGGCGGAGGCAGGATTAGAACTCATTTCCTCTGACTCCCAAGCCCGGGTTCTTGCCACTGAGCCACGCCTGTGTGGGCAAGGCGCCGGTGGTGAGCCCCAAGAGATGATTCATTCGTTCACTTGTATTTATTGAGCGCTTTCTGTGTGCAAAGCACTGTACTAAGCGCTTGGGAGAATATAATACAATAAACAGACACGTTTCCCGCCCCCAACAGGTAGACGGGCAACCCAGGAGTTTGGACGGAGAGAAAAGAGCAGATTCTACAGATGCCGTGACGGTAGAAAATCGAGGATTTGGAGAGACTGAAAGTCAGAGATAAGTGGAAGATAACACCCAGGTTACGGGCTTGTGAAACAGGGAGGATGGTAGTGTTGTCTACAGTGATGGGTAAGTCAGGGGGAGGACGGGGTTTGGGTGGGAAGATACGGAGCGCTTGACAAGAAAGAGGAGTCACTGAAGGAAGCGATAAACTCCAGCAAGAAGGGGGGGCAAAAAATCTACCTTTCCCAGACAGGAAATTTTCAAAGAACTCATCCCATGTTCCCGGATCAGGAAGCGCTTTATTCATCCTGTGGAAATGGTAATAGGACACTAAGTTGTCCTTGGCATTTCTGGCCACGTAGATGATCTGGAATGGGATGGAGAGGGAGGCAAAAGTGACGGTCAGAGGGAGAAAGGTAAAAAACGAACATCTTATATGAGAAACCGATGGGAGCCTGAAAGCATTCAGGTAGCTCTTTAGGTTTTTATAATAATAATAATAATGATGGCATTTATTAAGCGCTTACTATGTGCAAAGCACTGTTCTAAGCGCTGGGGAGGTTACAAGGTGATCAGGTTGGCCCACGTGGGGCTCACAGTCCTGATCCCCATTTTACAGACGAGGTAACTGAGGCCCAGAGAAGCTAAGTGACTTGCCCAAAGTCACACAGCTGACAATTGGCGGAGCCGGGATTTGAACCCGTGACCTGTGACTCCAAAGCCCGGGCCCTTTCCATTGAGCCACACTGCTTTTATCTGAGGGTCGTTCACTGGAGACTCAGGAGTGTTCTACGGGTGCATTTTCGATGGCTCCTTTTTCTTTTCCTTTTTCTTTTTAATGGCATTTATTAAGCGCTTACTATGTGCAAAGCACTGTTCTAAGTTTTCCATCAATCCATCGTATTTATTAAGCGCTTGCTGTGTGCAAAGCACCTGTACTAAGCACTTGGGAGAGTACAACGTAACAGAGTTGGTAGACACGTTCCCTGCCCACATCGAGCTTACAGTCTAATAATAATGATAATAATACTGATCATCATCAATCGTATTTATTGAGCGCTTACTATGTGCAGAGCACTGTACTAAGCAGTGATGATGATGGTATTTGATAAATGCTTACTATGTTCAAGGCACTGTACTAAGCATTGGGCGTGGCTCAGTGGAAAGAGCCCGGGCTTTGGAGTCAGAGGCCATGGGTTCAAATCCTGGCTCCGCCAACTGTCAGCTGTGTGATATTGGGCAAGTCACTTCACTTCTCTGGGCCTCAGTTACCTCATCTGTAAAATGGGGATTAAGACTGTGAGTCCCATGTGGGACAACCTGATCACCTTGTAAGCTGCCCAGCGCTTAGAACAGTGCTTTGCACATAGTAAGCGCTTAATAAATGCCATTATTATTATTACAGTCTAATAATAATAATAATGATGATGATGATGGTATTTGTTAAGTGCTTACTATGTTCAAGGCATTGTACTAAGCACTGGGGTGGATACAGTCTAATAATAATAATAATGATGATGATGATGATGATGATGGTATTTGTTAAGTGCTTACTATGTTCAAGGCACTGTACTAAGCACTGGGGTGGATACAGTCTAATAATAAGAATAATGATAATAATGATGATGATGATGATGGCATTTGTTAAGTGCTTACTATGTTCAAGGCACTCTACTAAGCACTGGGGTGGATACAGTCTAATAATAATAATAATAATGATGATGATGGTATTTGTTAAGTGCTTACTATGTTCAAGGCACTGTACTAAGCACTGGGGTGGATGCAGTCTAATAATAATAATAATAATAATAATGATGATGATGATGATGGTATTAAGTGCTTACTATGTTCAAGGCACTCTACTAAGCACTGGGGTGGATACAGTCTAATAATAATAATAATAATGACGACGATGATGGTATTTGTTAAGTGGTTACTATGTTCAAGGCACTGTACTAAGCACTGGGGTGGATACAGTCTAATAATAATAATAATGATGATGATGATGGTATTTGTTAAGTGCTTACTATGTTCAAGGCACTGTACTAAGCACTGGGGTGGATACAGTCTAATAATAATAATGATGATAATAATGATGATGGTATTTATTAAGTGCTTACTATGTCCAAGGCATTGTACTAAGCAATGGGGTGGATACAGTCTAATAATAATAACAATAATGATGATGATGATGGTACTTGTTAAGTGCTTACTATGTTCAAGGCATTGTACTAAGCACTGGGGTGGATACAGTCTAATAATAATAACAATAATGATGATGATGATGGTATTTGTTAAGTGCTTACTATGTTCAGGGCACTGTACTAAGCACTGGGGTGGATACAGTCTAATAATAATAAAAATAATGATGATGATGATGATGATGGTATTTGTTAAGTGGTTACTATGTTCAAGGCACAGTAATAAGCACTGGGGTGGATACAGTCTAATAATAATAATAATGATGATGATGATGGTATTTGTTAAGTGCTTACTATGTTCAAGGCACTGTACTAAGCACTGGGGTGGATGCAGTCTAATAATAATAATAATAATGATGATGATGATGGTGGTATTTGTTAAGTGCTTACTATGTTCAAGGCACTGTACTGAGCACTGGGGCGGATACAAGTAAATCGAGTTGGACACAGTCCCGGTCCCACGTGGGGCTCACAGCCTCAATCCCCATTTTGCAGATGACGTAACTGAGGCCCAGAGACGTGAAGCGACTTGCCCACGGTCACACAGCAGACAAGTGGTGGAACCTGGATTAGAATCCATGACCTTCTGACACCCGGGCCCGTGCTCTAGCCACTAAGCCATGGAGAGACAGATATTAACGTCAATAAATTATGGCTGGGTCCATAATTCATTCTTTCATTCAAATCGTATTTTTTGAGTGCTGGCCCTGTGCAAATCACTGTACTAAGCGCTTGGGAGAGTATAACAACAGACACATTCCCTGCCCACAGGAAGCGCACAGTCTAGAGGGGGAGACAGGCATTAATATAAATGAATAAATAAAGAAATCACAGATATATTCACAAGGGTCGTGGGGCTGGGAGGGGGATGGACGAAGGGAGCGGGAGAAGAGGAAAGGAGGGGCTTAGTCAGGGAAGGTTTCTTTGAGTCAAGCGCTTAGTACAGTGCTCTGCACACAGTAAGCGCTCAATAAATACGACTGAATGAATGAGATCATCATCATCATCAATCGTATTTATTGAGCGCTTACTATGTGCAGAGCACTGTGCTAAGCGCTTGGGAAGTACAAATTGGCAACGTATAGAGACAGTCCCTACCCAACAGTGGGCTCACAGTCTAAAAGGGGGAGACAGAGAACAAAACCAAACATACTAACAAAATAAAATAAATAGGATACAAAATAAAATAAATAGGATAAAAATAAAATAAATAGGATACAAAATAAAATAAATAGGATACAAAATAAACTAAATAGGATACAAAATAAAATAAATAGCCCTGACATGCTCTCTACATTCATCCTCCCTCCCAACCCCACAGCACATATGAATATACCTGTAATTTACTTATTTAGGTATGCATGTTAATGTCTATCTCCCCCTCTAGACTGTGAGCGTGACGTGAGCAGGGAACGTATGCTTGTCATACACTGTACCCTCCCAACCGCTTAGTAATAATAATAATGATAATAATAATAATAATAATAATGTTGGCATTTGTTAAGCGCTTATTATGTGCAAAGCACTGTTCTAAGTGCTGGAGGGATACAAGGTGATCAGATTGTCCCACGGGGGGCTCACAGTTTTTAATCCCCATTTTACAAATGAGGGAACTGAGGCCCAGAGAAGTTAAGTGACTTGCCCAAAGTCACACAGCTGCCAGTTGGCGGAGCCGGGATTTGAACCCATGACCTCTGACTCCAAAGGGGGCAAGTCAGGGTGAGGCAGAAGGGAGGGGGAGAAGAGGAAAGGAGGGGCTTAGTCAGGGAGGGTTTCTTTGAGTCAAGTGCTTAGTACAGTGCTCTGCACACAGTAAGCGCTCAATAAATACGATTGAATGAATGAGGAGATGAGCCCTGACATGCTCTCTGCATTCATCCTCCCTCCCAACCGAACAACACATATGAATATACCTGTAATTTATTTATTTATGTATGCATGTTAATGTCTATCTCCCCCTCTAGACTGTGAGCATGACATGAGCAGGGAACATATGCTTGTCATACACTGTACCCTCCCAACCGCTTAGTAATAATAATAATAATAATAATAATAATAATAATATGTTGGCATTTGCTAAGCGCTTACTATGTGCAAAGCACTGTTCTAAGCTCTGGGGGGGATACAAGGTGATCAGGTGGTCCCACGGGGGGCTCACAGTCTTAATCCCCATTTTATAGATGAGGGAACTGAGGCCCAGAGAAGTGAAGTGACTTGCCCAAAGTCACCCAGCTGCCAGTTGGCGGAGCCGGGATTTGAACCCATGACCGCTGACTCCAAAGGGGGCAAGTCAGGGTGAGGCAGAAGGGAGGGGGAGAAGAGGAAAGGAGGGGCTTAGTCAGGGAAGGTTTCTTTGAGTCAAGCGCTTAGTCCAGTGCTCTGCACACAGTAAGCACTCAATAAATACGACTGAATGAATGAGATGAGCCCTGACATGCTCTCTACATTCATCCTCCCCCCAAACCCCACTGCACATATGAATATACCTGTAATTGATTTATTTATGTATGCATGTTAATGTCTGTCTCCCCCTCTAGACTGTGAGCTCGACGTGAGCAGGGAACGTGTGCTTGTCGTCATCATCAATCGTATTTATTGAGCGCTTACTATGTGCAGAGCACTGTTGTCATGCACTGTACCCTCCCAACCGCTTAGTACAGTGCTTTACCCACAGTTAGCCCTCAATAAATGCGATTGAATGAATGAATGCCGTGGCGCAGTAGAAAGAGCTTGGGCTTTGGAGTCGGAGGTCACGGGTTCAAATCCCGGCTCCGCCAACTGTCAGCTGTGTGACTCTGGGCAAGTCTCTTGACTTCTCTGGGCCTCAGTTACCTCATCGGGAAAATGGGGAAGTAGACTGTGAGCCCCCCATGGGACAACCTGATCACCTTGTATCCTCCCCAGCACTTAGAACAGTGCTTTGCACCTAGTAAGCGCTTAACAAATACCATTATTATTATTATTATTATTCGAACCCATGACCGCTGACTCCCAAGCCCGGGCTCTTTCCACTGAGCCCCGCTGCTTCTCTAAGTTGTATTTGTTAAGCACTGAATGACTGCACCAATTTCTAGCCTGTCTTGAATTGAGCGGTGGGACTGAGGACCAGGCGTGGGAAACACGGGCCTCGCTTCAACGGGGAGGGCGTGTTAATAATAATAATAATAATAATAATAATAATAATAATGATAATAATGATAATAATAATAACAATAATGGCATTTACTAAGCACTTACTATGTGCAAAGCACTGTTCTAAGCGGCATTTACTAAGCGCTTACTATGTGCAAAGCACTGTTCTAAGCGCTGGGGAGGTTACAAGGTGATCAGGTTGTCCCCCGGGGTGCTCACAGTCTTCATCCCCATTTTCCAGATGACGTAACTGAGGCCCAGAGAAGTGAAGTGACTTGCCCAAAGTCACCCAGCTGACAAGTGGCGGAGCCGGGATTTGAACCCCTGACCTCTGACTCCAAAGCCCATGCTCTTTCCACTGAGCCACACTGATTCTCTAATAATAATATAATAATAATAATAATTTATAATTTATAATAATAATAATAATGGCATTTATTAAGCACCTACTATGTGCCAAGCACTGTTCTAAGCACTGGGGAGGTTACAAGGTGATCAGGTTGTCCCCTGGGGGGCTCACAGTCTTCATCCCCATTTTCCAGATGAGGTCACTGAGGCCCAGAGAAGTGAAGTGACTTGCCCGAAGTCACCCAGCTGACAAGTGGCGGAGCCGGGATTTGAACCCCTGACCTCTGACTCCAAAGCCCATGCTCTTTCCACTGAGCCACGCTGCTTCTCTAATAATAATATAATAATAATTATTATTTATAATTTATAATAATAATAATAACGGCATTTACTAAGCACCTACTATGTGCAAAGCACTGTTCTAAGCGCTGGGGAGGTTACAAGGTGATCAGGTTGTCCCCCGGGGGGCTCACAGTCTTCATCCCCATTTTCCAGATGAGGGAACTGAGGCCCAGAGAAGTGAAGTGACTTGCCCAAAGTCACCCAGCTGACAAGTGGCAGAGCCGGAATTTGAACCCCTAACCTCTGACTCCAAAGCCCATGCTCTTTCCACTGAGCCATGCTGCTTCTCTAATAATAATATAATAATAATTATTTATAATTTATAATAATAATAATAATGACATTTATTAAGCGCATACTATGTGCCAAGCACTGTTCTAAGAGCTAGGGTAGATGCAAGGTAATCGGGTTGTCCCACTTGGGGCTCACAGTCTTCATCCCCATTTTACAGATGAGATAACTGAGGCCCAGAGAAGTTAAGTGACTTGCCCAGAGTCACCCAGCTGACAAGTGGCGGAGCCGGGATTCGAACCCATGACCTCTGACTCCAAAGCCCGGGCTCTTTCCACTGAGCCACGCTGCTTCTCCAGTTCATGGCCTGGGCCACCACGGGACTGGGGTCGGAGTGGGGATGGGGCAGTCCCAGCTCAAAGCCAATGGACTGACTTTCTGTGGGGGGGTGGTCTGGCTGACTCAGTCATACTTATTGAGCGCTTACTGTGTGCTGGGCACTGTACTAAGCGCTTGGGAGAGTACAATATAACCATAAACGATAAGAGAAGCAGTGTGGCTCAGTGGAAAGTGGCTTTGAAGTCGGAGGTCACAGGTTCAAATCCCAGCTCTGCCACTTGTCACCTGTGCGAGCCCGCTGTTAGGGAGGGACCATCTCTATATGTTGCCGACTTGTACTTCCCAAGCGCTTAGTACAGTGCTCTGCACGCAGTAAGCGCTCAATAAATACGACTGAATGAATAACTTTGGGTAAGTCAACTTCTCTGGGCCTCAGTGACCTCATCTGTAAAATGGGGATTAAAACTGTGAGCCCCCGCCCCGTGGGACAACCTGATCACCTTGTAACCTCCGCAGCGCTTAGAACAGTGCTCTGCACATAGTAAGCGCTTAACGAACACCATCATTATTATTGTTATGGGTTCAAATTCCGGCTCCGCCACTTGTGAGCTGTGTGCCTTTGGGCAAGTCACTTCACGTCTCTGGGCCTCAGTTACCTCATCTGGAAAATGGGGACTGTGAACCCCCCGCCATGGGACAAGCTGATCACCTTGTAACCTCCCCAGCGCTTAGAACAGTGCTTTGCACATAGTAAGCGCTTAACAAACACCATCATTATTATTGTTATGGGTTCGAATTCCGGCTCCGCCACTTGTGAGCTGTGTGCCTTTGGGCAAGTCACTTCACGTCTCTGGGCCTCAGTTACCTCATCTGGAAAATGGGGACTGTGAGTCCCCCGTGGGACAAGCTGACCACCTTGTAACCTCCCCAGTGCTTAGAACAGTGCTTTGCACATAGTAAGCGCTTAATAAGTGCCATTATTATTATTATTATTATAAACAGACACATTTTCTGTCTAGAACTGTTGCTAAATGTGTTGCTAAAAGGCTTTAGTACATCATCTGATTATATTTTTATTATTAATACTGCTGATTCTCTCCTGACAATGTGCAGAGCCCTATTCTTAGCAGAAGAAAATGAACTGTGATTCTCCCTGGACCACAAAAACTACCACAGGGAGGTGAGGGTAGAGCTAAATGGAGAGCTATAAAATGAGAATGAGATCCAAACTCCAATGAAATTGAGTTAAAATTCAACTGTAAACAATATCGGCAGTAGAAATAGCCCCCTTTTTCCTCTCCTCCTCCCCACGGCCCTTGTATATATTTGTACAGATTTATTACTCGATCGTACTTGTACATATTTACTACTAAATGGGGACTAAGTCTGTGAGCCCCACATGGGACAACTTGATTACCTTGTATCTACCCCAGCGCTTAGAACAGTGCTTTGTACATAGTAAGTGCTTAATAAATGCCATCATTATTATTATTACTCTATTTTGTTAACGATGTGTTAACAATAGAGCTGTAATTCTATTTACTCTGACGGTTTTGACACCTGTCTACATGTTTTGTTTTCTTGTCTGTCTCCCCCTTCTAGTCTGTGAGCCCGCTGTTGGGTAGGGACCATCTCCTTATGTTGCCGACTTGTAATAATAATAATAATGATAGCATTTAGTAAGCACTTACTATGTGCCAAGCACTGTTCTAAGCACTGGGGAGGTTACAAGGTGATCAGGTTGTCCCACGGGGGGCTCACAGTCTTTATCCCCATTTTACAGATGGGGTAACTGAGGCCCAGAGAAGTGAAGTGACTTGCCCAAAGTCCCACAGCTGGCAATTGGCGGAGCCGGGATTTGAACCCATGACCTCTGACTCCAAATCCCCGGCTCTTTTCCACTGAGCCATGCTGCTTCATTTTGTTAATGATGTGCATATAGCTGCAATTCTATTTATTCTGACGGTTTTGACACCCGTCCACATGTTTTGTTTTGTTGTCTGTCTCCCCTTTGTAGACTCTGAGCCCATTGTTGGGTAGGGACCGTCTCTACGGGTTGCCGACTTGTACTTCCCAAGCGCTTAGTACAGTGCTCTGCACACAGTAAGCGCTCAGTAAATACGATTGAATGAATGCAGTCTGCGGGCAGCCCTTTAAAGCGCTCAATCACCACATCATCGTCATCAATCGTATTTATTGAGCGCTTACTGTGTGCAGAGCACTGTACTAAGCGCTTGGGAAGTACAAATTGGCAACATATACAGTCCCTACCCTACAGTGGGCTCACAGTCTAAAAGACTCCACATCCCCTTCCACTATGCCTCAACACCCTCCTACTACTACTACTACTACTAATAATAATGATGGCATTTATTAAGCGCTTACTAAGTGCAAAGCACTGTTCTAAGCGCCCACCTCGCTCCTCTAATGCCAACCTTTCACTGTATCTCAATCTTGTCCATCTTGCGCTGACTTCTCTCTCACCCACGTCCCGCCTCTGGCCTGGAACATCCTCCCTCCTCATATCCGCCAGACAATGACTCTTCCCCATTTCACTCATTCATTCAATCGTATTTACTGAGCGCTTACTGTGTGCGGAGCACTGTACTAGGCGCTTGGGAAGTACAAGTCGGCAACATATAGAGACGGTCCCAACCCAACGGCAGTCTAGAAGGGGGAGACAGACAACAAAATGAAACGT
The DNA here is from genome assembly GCF_015852505.1 of Tachyglossus aculeatus. Lineage (NCBI taxonomy): Eukaryota > Metazoa > Chordata > Mammalia > Monotremata > Tachyglossidae > Tachyglossus > Tachyglossus aculeatus. The sequence continues at coordinate 130,748,033 of NC_052067.1, read as the reverse complement.
ATTCACAAAATAAAATAAATAGAATAAATATGTACAAGTAAAATAGAGTAATAAATATGTGCAAACATATATACATATATTACATATATACGTATACATATATTATTATTCTCCCCCTCATCCCCCTCTCCACCCCCCTGCCTTACCTGCTTCCCTTCCCCACAGCACCTGTATGTATATATATATATGTATTTGTACACATATATATGTATATACATATATACATATGTACATGTATACATATATACATACATATACATATATATGTGTTTGTACATATTTATTACTCTATTTATTTATTTATTTTACTTGTACATATCTATTCTATTTATTTTATTTTGTTAGTATGTTTGGTTTTGTTCTCTGTCTCCCCCTTCTAGACTGCGAGCCCGCTGTTGGGTAGGGACTGTCTCTAGATGTTGCCAACTTGGACTTCCCAAGCGCTCAGTCCAGTGCTCTGCACACAGTAAGCGCTCAATAAATACGATTGATTGATTATTGTCAGACAGGAAGGATGGTGGTGCTGTCTACAGTGATGGGAAGGTCAGGGAGAGGACAGGGTTTCGGGGGGAAGATAAGGAGCTCTGTTTTGGACATAAGCTTGGGATGATGGGAGGACATTTCAATCAATCAATCAATCAACTGTATTTATTGAGCGCTTACTGTGTGCAGGGCACTGTACTAAGCGCTTGGGAAGTACAAGTTGGCAACATATAGAGACACAGATGAACAGATGTGTAATTGATTTAATTACATTAATGTCTGTCTCCCCCTCCAGACTGGAAGCTTGTTGTGGGAGGGAATGTGTCTGTTTATTGTTACACCGTACCCTCCCAAGCACTTAGTACGGTGCTCAATACACTATTTAGTACGGTAGGCGCTCAATAAATACGAATGACTAACTCTCAGCCCACCTCTACCTTCCTCCAGATTTTGTTGTCGACAGACTCCCTGGACACGATAATGGCCGTATTTGTTAATAATAATAATGATGGTATTTGTTAAGCGCTTACTATGTGCAAAGCACTGTTCTAAGCACGGGGGAGGGTACAAGGTGATCAGAGTTGTCCCACGGGGGGCTCCCAGTCCTAATCCCCATTTTCCAGATGAGGGAACTGAGGCCCAGAGAAGTGAAGTGACTTGCCCAAAGTCACACAGCTGGCAACTGGCGGAGTTAAGCACTTACTATGTGCCATGCACTGAACTAAGCGCTTGGGGAGAAACAAAAACAATAAGGTTGGACCCAGTTCCTGTCCCACGTGGGACTCACAGACTAAACGGGAAGAAGAGGTAATGAACCCCCATTTTACAGATAAAGAAACTGAGGCACAGAGAATGTATGTGACTCACCCAAAGCCTCACAACAAGTGATAAATACACGTATATGTATATATGCATATACACATACCCATATACATATACACACACATACCTACATATATATATATGCATATACATATACATGAGAGCAGTGTGGCTCAGTGTAAAGAGCCCAGGCTTGGGAGCCAGAGGCCGTAGGTTCTAGTCCCGACTCTGCCACTTGTCTGCTGTGTGACCTTAGGCAAGTCACTTCACTTCTCTGGGCCTCAGTTCCCTCATCTGCCAATGGGGACTGTGAGCCCCACAGGGGACAACCTGATTATCTCGTATCTACCCCAGCGCTTAGAACAGTGCTTGGCACATAGTAAGCGCTTAACAAATACAATCATCATCATACATACATAATACTAATAATGGCATTTGTTAAGCGCTTACTATACATATACATATCTACATACACACACACATACATACACATACATAAACACATACATACATATATACACACATACATACACATATACACATATGCATGCATACACATAAACACACATATACACACATACCCATATATACACATACACATACACACACACATACATACACACACATATACACATGCATATATATACACACATACACATGCATATACATACACATACACACATACACATACATATATACACATACACACACATCTATATACACATACACACATACACATATATACACATACACACACATACATATATATACACATACACACACATACACACATATGCACACACATATATACACATACACACACACATATGTACACATACATGCACATACATACATTCACATACAGACACATACATATACGCATACACACACATACATACACATGCATATATATACACACATATACACACATACACATGCATATACATACACATACACACATACACATACATATATACACATACACACATACACACACATATATATACACATACATACGCATATACATACACATACACACATACATGCACACACATACATACACACATACATGCACATATGCACACATACATGCACACATGCATGCATACACATACATACACATACATGCACATACATATATGCATACACACATACATACATACACACACATACATATACATGCATGCATACACATGCATATATATACACACATACACATGCATATACATACGCATACACACACACATCTATATACACATACACACATACACATATATACACACACACACACATACATATATATACACATACACACACATACACACATATGCACACACATATATACACATACACACATACATATGTACACATACATGCACATACATACATTCACATACAGACACATACATACATGCATACACACACATACATACACATGCATATGTATACACACATACACACGCATACACATACACACATATACACACATACACATGCATATACATACACATACACACATACACATACATATATACACATACACACATACACATACATATATATACACATACATACACACATGCACACACACACACATACATGCACACACATACATACACACATACATGCACATATGCACACATACATGCACATATGCATGCATACACATACACACACATACATACACATGCATATATATACACACATATACACACATACACATACATATATACACATACACACACATACATATATATACACATACATACACACATATATACACACACATGCACACACACACATACACACATACATGCACACACATACATACACACATACATGCACATATGCACACATACATGCACATATGCATGCATACACATACATACACACATATACACACATACACATATGCATACATACACATACGCACACATATACATACATGCATACACATGCATACATACATACTCACATATACACACATGCATATATATCCACATACACACATACATACATACATACACATACACACTTATATACACATACACACACATATATATATATATACACATGCACACACATATATACACACACACACACACACATACATACATATATACACACACACACATATACATACATGCCCAAAAAGTGGCGAGAGGAGAACCCAGCCCTCTGACTCCCAGGTTTGAGTTCTTTCCACTAGGCCAAGAAATATTAGGAGGAATGTTGATTTTTCACCTGTCGCGAGGACTGTAATCGTTTCTTACCTTGCAGTTTTGCTCCCAGAAGGACGGAGGCAACAATTGCACAGGAAGATGGGTTTTGAGGATGCGAGGCGAGGGCATTGTATTAGCCGAATCCACACCTGCAAAACCGTTCCGTTTCAGTCAGGACGATCTGGGCTTTTTTTTCCCCCCACACCACTACTGTCTCCCAGTTGAGTGAAACTCCCCGTGGACACGCAGTGTGTCACTTGCCGGTTAGGTAACAATAATAATAACAATAATAATAATGATGATGATGATGGCGTTTATTAAGCGCTTACTATGTGCAAAGCGCTGTTCTAAGCGCAAGGGAATCAGGTTGCCCCCCAGGGGACTCACAGTCTTCATCCCCATTTTCCAGATGAGGGAACGGAGGCCCAGAGAAGTGAAGTGACTTGCCCGAAGTCACACAGCTGACAATCGGCAGAGCCGGGATTTGAACCCATGACCTCTGACTCCAAAGCCCGGGCTCTTTTCCACTGAGCCACCCAGGTGCTTAATACAGTGGGCTCTCAATCAATCAATCAATCGTATTTATTGAGCGCTTACTATGTGCAGAGCACTGTACTAAGCGCTTGGGAAGTACGAATTGGCAACACATAGAGACAGTCCCTACCCAACAGTGGGCTCACAGTCTAAAAAAACATACAGTCTCAATAAATACTACCAATGTCTCCCGGATACTTGACTTGATCATCATCTGTTTTTACCAAGAAGAGCAGGATGTGGAAAAAAAAATTTAACTGCAGGCATCCCTGCCCTTCCTATCAAATCGGTCAAGCGGTAGTATTCATTGAGCGCTCACCTTGTAACCTCCCCAGCGCTTAGTACAGTGCTTTGCACATCGTAAGTGCTTAATAAATGCCATCATTATTATTATTATTATTACTGTGTGCAGAGCACTGTGCGGAGCACTTGGGAAAGTTGGTAGATGTGAGCTGTGCTCCGTAAGGAGCTGGCGATCTAGCCTAGGGGAGAGACAGCAAAATAATAATAATAATAATAATGGCATTTGTTAAGAGCTTACTATTCATTCATCCATTCGATCGTATTTATTGAGCGCTTACTGTGTGCACAGCACTGTACTAAGCGCTTGGGAAGTACAAGTTGGCAACATGTAGAGACGGTCCCTATGTGCAAAGCACTGTTCTAAGGGCTGGGGAGGATATAAGGTGATCAGGTTGTCCCACGTGGGGCTCACGGTCTTCATCCCCATTTTACAGATGAGGTCACTGAGGCACGGAGAAGTGAAGTGACTTGCCCAAGGTCACACAACTGACAATTGATGGAGCCGGGATTTGAACCCATGACCTGTGACTCCCGAACCCGTGCTCTTTCCACTGAGCCACACTGCTTCTCTGAAGAAGTTCCAGGTAATAATAATAATAATAATAATACTGATGATGGCATTTGTTAAGTGCTTACTATGTGCACAGCATTGTTCTAAGTGCTGGGGGGGATACAAGGTGATCAAGCTGTCCCACGTGGGGCTCACAGTCTTCATCCCCGTTTTACAGATGCGGTCACTGAGGCTCAGAGAAGTTAAGTGACTTGCCCAAAGTCACACAACTGACAATTGGCAGAGCTGGGATTTGAACCCATGACCTCTGACTCCTGAGCCCGTGCTCTTTCCACTGAGCCACACTGCTTCTCTAAAGAAGTTCCAGGTAATAATAATAATAATAATGATGGCATTTGCTAAGCGCTTACTATGTGCAGAGCACTGTTCTAAGCGCTGGGGGGGATACAAGGTGATCAAGCTGTCCCACAGGGGGCTCATAGTCTTCATCCCCATTTTAATAATAATAATAATAATTGGCATTTGTTAAGTGCTTACTATGTGCAAAGCACTGTCCTGAGCGCTGGGGAGGATACAGGGTGATCAGGTTGTCCCACGTGGGGCTCACAGTCTTCATCCCCATTTTACAACTGAGGTAACTGAGGCTCAGAGAAATTAAGTGACTTGCCCAAGATCACACAGCAGACATGTGGCGGAGTCGGGATTCGAACCCATGACCTCTGACTCCAAAGCCCAGGCTCTTTCCACTGAGCCACGCCGCTTCTGGGGGCAACCGTGGTGTATGCCTAAGGGTTGAGGTGGGGCTTGGGAGATGGGGTGAGGATCTAAGGGTTTAGGAAGTGAAGACTCGAGGGCAAATTGGTGCAGTACTTGGGGAAATGAGAGATCAGTCAGGGAATCGATCGATCAAGGGTATTTACTGAGCGCTTACTCTGTGCACAGCCCTGTACTAGGGAACCAGCATGGCCTAGTAATAATAATAATAATAATGATGGCATTTATTAAGAGCTTACTATGTGCAAAGCACTGTTCTAAGCGCTGGGGAGGTTACAAGGTGATCAGGTTGTTCCATGTGGGGCTCACAGTCTTAATCCCCATTTTAGAGATGAGGGAACTGAGGCCCAGAGAAGTGAAGTGACTTGCCCAAAGTCACACAGCTGGCAATTGGAGGAGCCGGAATTTGAACCCATGACCTCTTGACTCCCAAGCCCGGGCTCTTTCCACCGAGCCACGAGACACGAGTTCCGATAGAGCAGTAGAGTTAGGAAAGCTGACTGCTCGCCCGTTCACCTCCCGAGAGGAACGAGTGGCGAACAACTATAAGTCAATCAATCAATCAATCGTATTTATTGAGCACTTACTGTGTGCACAGCACTGTACTAATCGCTTGGGAAGTACAAGTTGGCAACATCTAGAGACAGTCCCTACCCAACAGTGGGCTCACAATCTAAAAGGGGGAGACAGAGAACAAAACCAAACATACTAACAAAATAAAATAAATAGAATAGATATCATCATCATCATCAATCATATTTATTGAGCGCTTACTATGTGCAGAGCACTATACTAAGCGCTTGGGAAGTACAAATTGGCAACATATAGAGACAGTCCCTACCCAACAGTGGGCTCACAGTCTAAAAGGGGAAGACAGAGAACAGAACCAAACATACTAACAAAATAAAAAAAATAGAATAGATATGTACAAGTAAAATAAATAAATAAATAGAGTAATAAATATGTACAAACATATATACATATATACAGGTAAAATAAATAGAGTAATAGTCATAAATACAACATAAATAATAAGTCAAAGATTCATACAGTTCTTTTAGACTGTGAGCCCACTGTTGGGTAGGGACTGTCTCTATATGTTGCCCACTTGTACTTCCCAAGCGCTTAGTACAGTGCTCTGCACACAGTAAGCGCTCAATAAATACGATTGATTGATTGATTGATACAAGCTGTGAATTTAGGAGGGCTCTGAAGATGGGTTTGTCTGGAGGGAAGTAAATCATGGAATTAGGTCACCAGGCACAAAGCGTTTTCTACAGATTGTTGATGATGATGACGGCATCTCTTAGGCGCTTACTATGTGCAAAGCAAAACCAAACATACTAACAAAAGAAAATAAATGGAATAGATATGTACAAGTAAAATAAATAAATAGAGTAATAGTCATAAATACAACATAAATAATGTCAAAGATTCATACAGTTCTTTTAGACTGTGAGCCCACTGTTCGGTAGGGACTATCTCTATATGTTGCCCACTTGTACTTCCCAAGCGCTTAGTACAGTGCTCTGCACACAGTAAGCGCTCAATAAATACGATTGATTGATTGATTGATACAAGCTGTGAATTTAGTAGGGCTCTGAAGATGGGTTTCTCTGGAGGGAAGGAAATCACGGAATTTGGTCACCAGGCAAGAAGCGTTTTCTACAGATTGTTGATGATGATGACGGCATCTCTTAGGCGCTTACTATGTGCAAAGCAAAACCAAACATACTAACAAAATAAAATAAATGGAATAGATATGTACAAGTTAAATAGAGTAATAGTCATAAATACAACATAAATAATTAGTCAAAGATTCATACAGTTCTTTTAGACTGTGAGCCCACTGTTGGGTAGGGACTGTCTCTATATGTTGCCCACTTGTACTTCCCAAGCGCTTAGTACAGTGCTCTGCACCCAGTAAGCGCTCAATAAATACGATTGATTGATTGATTGATACAAGCTGTGAATTTAATAGGGCTCTGAAGATGGGTTTCTCTGGAGGGAAGTAAATCACGGAATTAGGTCACCAGGCACGAAGCGTTTTCTACAGATTGTTGATGATGATGACGGCATCTCTTAGGCGCTTACTATGTGCAAAGCACTGTTCTAAGCGCTGCTCCCTGGGGGATGTAGGGAGGGGAGGGAGCTAGGCAACAAGCGTTTGTGCTCATGAGGCGGCTACTGAGGGAAGGAGGAGGATCCTTTCCCCGCTAGACTGCAAGCTCGTTGTGGGCAGGGAATGTGTCTTGTGTCTGTTTACTATTCTACTGTATCCTCCCAAGCGCTTAGTACAGTGCTCTGTTCGCAGTAAGCGCTCAATAAACACAACTGACTGACTTTCGAGCCAAGCTGGACTTCCCAGGCGCTTGGTGTGGTGCTCTGCACACAGTAAGCGCTCAATAAATACGATTGAATGAATCCCCCCCTTACCCCCTTCCCCTCCCCACAGCACCTGTATATATATTTGTACGTATTTATTACTCTATTTATTTTATTTGTACATATTTTATTTTGTTAATATGTTTTGTTTTGTCCTCTGTCTCCCCCTTCTAGACCGTGAGCCCGCTGTTGGGTAGGGACCGTCTCTATGTGTTGCCAACTTGGACTTCCCAAGCGCTTAGTACAGTGCTCTGCACACAGTAAGCGCTCAATAAATATGACTGAGTGAGTGAATGAATGAGTCCCGGGCAGGAATGGAGGCCGGGCCGCTTACCGGACGGGAGCGGAGGGATGATCCACTCGATGAAAGGGCTCCGGAGGTGAGTGGGCGCACGCTGGCACTTCTCCACATCCCCATCCTGTTGTATCATGTCCACGATCTCCTGGGTCCACGTCGTCCCTGAATTCCCAGAAGCCGGAAGAGTGGGCGTTAAGAAGGAAAAATAAACTCAGTGCCAAGCGCCGGATCTGTAAACTATTGGGGAAAAATTGTCTGACCTTCCTCAGAATCAATCAGTCATCATCATCATCATCAATCGTATTTATTGAGCGCTTACTGTGTGCAGAGCACTGTACTAAGCGCTTGGGAAGTACAAATTGGCAACATATGGAGACAGTCCCTACCCAACGGTGGGCTCACAGTCTAAAATAATCAATCGTATTTATTGAGCGCTTACTATGTGCAGAGCACTGTACTAAGCGCTTGGGAAGTACAAATTGGCAACATATAGAGACAGTCCCTACCCAACAGTGGGCTCACAGTCTAAAATAATCAGTCGTATTTATGGAGCGCTTACTGCCTGGGGGGGCAGCTCAGAGGTAGGTGGTTTTATGGTGGAGGAGCAACTCTGATTCATTCACTCAATCGTATTTATTGAGTGCTTACTGTGTGCAGAGCACTGGACTAAGCGCTTGGGAAGTCCAAGTTGGCAACATATAGAGACGGTCCCTACCCAATAACGGGCTCACAGTCTAGACGGGGGAGACAGAGAACAAAACCAAACATACTAACAAAACAAAATAAATAGAATAGATATGTACAAGTCAAATAAATAGAGTAATAGTTTTTACTATTATTACTCAGAAGTTACTCAGATGTTATTCTGAGGGCCCGGAGGGCAAACAGGATGGCGTTGGGTAGTTTTATTGTGGCTCAGTGGAAAGAGCCCGGGCTTTGGAGTCAGAGGTCATGGGTTCAAATCCCGACTCCATCAACTGTCAGCTGTGTGACTTTGGGCAAGTCACTTAACTTCTCTGCGCCTCAGTTCCCTCATCTGTAAAATGGGGATTAGGACTGTGAGCCCCACGTGGGACAACCTGATCACCTTGTAACCTCCCCAGCGCTTAGAACGGTTCTTTGCACATAGTAAGCGCTTAATAAATACCATTATTATTATTATTATTGTTTATCCTTGGATCAGGGGTTTCATTAGAGGGATTCATTCAATCGTATTTATTGAGCGCCTACTGTGTGCACAGCACTGTACTAAGCGCTTGGGAAGTACAAGGTGGCAACATATAGAGATGGTCCCTACCCAACAGCGGGCTCACAGTCTAGAAGGGGGAGACAGACAACAAAACAAAATATCTTAACAAAATAAAAAGAATAGTAAATATGTACAAGTAAAATAGAGTAATAAATATGTACAAAAATATACAGAAAGGGTGATGGAGAAAGAGAGAGGGAAAGGGAGTGATCGAGAGAAAGAAGGAGAGACATACAGGGAGAGAGAAGGAGAGGAGAAAGAGGTATGGAGAGAGGAATATTGATAACTGTTTATTTGTAACGATGTCTGTCTCCCCCCCCATTTATTCATTTATTCATTCGTATTTATTGAGCGCTTACTGTGTGCAGAGCACTGTACTAAGCGCTTGGGAAGTACAAGCTGGCAACATATAAAGACGGTCCCTACCCAACAGTGGGCTCACAGTCTAGAAGGGGGAGACAGACAACAAAACAAAACATATTAACACAATATAATAAATTGAATAAATATGTACAAATAAAATAAATAATAGAGCAATAAATAATTACTAATTATATAAATTTCATACACTTAAATCATATAATATACATAAAATTATATAATATATTATATTATAATTATATAATATTTATATTATGTAATATTATTTATATAAATAAATGCAAGCATCTTGTATCTATGTATAGGTAGATACAAGTTAATCACTTAGAACAGTGCTTCGCACATAGTAAGGCCTTCCCAGACAAGTGACCGATGGTATTTGAGTGTTTACTGGGAGGAGAGCTCTGTACTGAGTGCTCGGGAGAGTACAATCGAGTTAGTAGATGCAAACCATGCCCTCAAGGAGCTTAAATTTATTTATTTATTTTTTTTACTTGTACATATCTATTCTATTTATTTTATTTTGTTAATATGTTTGGTTTTGTTCTCTGTCTCCCCCTTCCAGACTGTGAGCCCACTGTTGGGTAGGGACTGTCTCTATGTGTTGCCAACTTGTACTTCCCAAGCGCTTAGTACAGTGCTCTGCACACAGTAAGTGCTCAATAAATACGATTGATTGATTGACTGATTGACGGAAGCAACAGAGCAGAAGCCTCAGTTACCTCATCTGTAAAAGGGGATGAAGACCGTGAACCCAGTGAGGGACAGGGGCCGTGTCTGACCTGATCATCTTGTGTTCACCCCAGTGCTTGACACACAACAAATACCACCATTTAAATAAAAAAAAATGTACTTAAGTGCCGTGGGGTTGGGATGAGATGAGGATCAAACAGAGGGGAGGGAGAATCAAGTGGGGAGCTTGGCTTCGTGGAAAGAGCGCGGGCTGGGGACTCACAGGTTGTGGGTTCTAATCCAGCCCGGCCAATCAATCAATCAATCGTATTTATTGAGCGCTTACTGTGTGCAGAGCACTGGACTAAGCGCTTGGGAAGTACAAATTGGCAGCATATAGAGAGGGTCCCTACCCAACAGTGGGCTCACAGTCTAAAAGGGGGAGACAGAGAACAAAACCAAACATACTAACAAAATAAAATAAATAGAATAGATATGTACAAGTAAAATAAATAGAGTAATAAATATGTACAAACATATATACATATATACAAGTGCTGTGGGGAAGGGAAGGAGGTAAGACGGGGGGATGGAGAGGGGGACGAGGGGGAGAGGAAGGAAGGGGCTCAGTCTGGGAAGGCCTCCTGGAGGAGGTGAGCTCTCAGTAGGGCCTTACTGGAAAGAGCACGGGCTTGGTCGTGGATTCGAATCCCGGCTCTGCCACTTATCCTTGAAGGGAGGAAGAGAGCTAGCTTGGCGGATGGGCGGAGGGAGGGCATTCCGGGCCCGGGGGATGACGTGGGCCGGGGGTCGATGGTGGGACGGGCGAGAACGAGGTACGGTGAGGAGAGGGTGAGGCTAATGCCCTAATGTGGTTGAACTATGGCCCCAAATAATCGATCCCCTGCTCACGCCATTTGTAAATAATTTTAATCTTTCTCTCCCGTTAGACTGTGTGTTCCTTTTTGGGCAGGGAATGTGTGGGGGGCTTCTGAGGTAGAGTACTTCGGAAGATTACATTCACTAGGCCTCGCGGAAGCCCAGGAGGCCATTTTCGGAGTGCGCAGTGCCGCACACGAGCTAGCACTGACCCTCCCTCTCCCCTGGGCATGGAGACCCCCCCCCCGCCTCATGCCAACCTGCGACTACAATCATCTGTAATCCCTGCTCCATCGCTTGCCAGCTGTGTGACTTTGGGCAAGTCACTTGATTTCTCTGGGCCTCAGCCACCTCATCTGCCAAATGGGGATTAAGGCTGTGAGCCCCCCATGGGACAACTTGATCACCTTGTATCCCCCCCCCAGCACTTAGAACAGTGCACATAGTAAGCACTTAACAAATGCCATCATTATTATTATTATTATTGTACCTCAGGCCAACCTGCGACTACAGTCATCTGTAATCCCTGCTCCATCGCTTGTCAGCTGTGTGACTTTGGGCAAGTCACTTGATTTCTCTGGGCCTCAGCCGCCTCATCTGCCAAATGGGGATTAAGGCTGTGAGCCCCCCGTGGGACAACTTGATCACCTTGTATCCCCCCCCAGCACTTAGAACAGTGCACATAGTAAGCACTTAACAAATGCCATCATTATTATTATTATTATTATTATTGTACCTCAGGCCAACCTGCGACTACAGTCATCTGTAATCCCTGCTCCATCGCTTGTCAGCTGTGTGACTTTGGGCAAGTCACTTGATTGCTCTGGGCCTCAGCTGCCTCATCTGCCAAATGGGGATTAAGGCTGTAAGCCCCCCATGGGACAACTTGATCACCTTGTATCCCCCCCAGCACTTAGAACAGTGCACATAGTAAGCACTTAACAAATGCCATCATTATTATTATTATTATTGTACCTCAGGCCAACCTGCGACTACAGTCATCTGTAATCCCTGCTCCATCGCTTGTCGGCTGTGTGACTTTGGGCAAGTCACTTAATTGCTCTGGGCCTCAGCTGCCTCATCTGCCAAATGGGGATTAAGGCTGTGAGCCCCCCCTGGGACAACTTGATCACCTTGTATCCCCCCCAGCACTTAGAACAGTGCACATAGTAAGCATTTAACAAATGCCATCATTATTATTATTATTATTATTGTATCTACCCCAGCGCTTAGAATGGTGCTCCCCTCCCTTCTGTCCTTCTCCAGCCCAGCCCGCACCCTCCGCTCCTCTGCCACCGCTAACCTCCTCACCGGGCCTCGTTCTCGCCCGTCCCGCCGTCGACCCCCGGCCCACGTCCTCCCCCGGGCCCGGAATGCCCTCCTTCCCTCTGCCCATCCACCAAGCTCGCTCTCTTCCTCCCTTCAAAGCCCTACTGAGAGCTCACCTCCTCCAGGAGGCCTTCCCAGACTGAGCCCCCTTTTTATTCTCCTCCTCCTCATCCCCCCCGCCCTACGTCCTTCCCCTCCCCACAGCACCTGTATATGTTTGTACAGATTTATTACTCTATTTATTTTACTTGTACGTATTTACTATTCTATTTATTTTGTTAATCATCATCAATCGTATTTATTGAGCGCTTACTGTGTGCAGAGCACTGTACTAAGCACTTGGGAAGTACAAGTTGGCAACATATAGAGACAGTGCCTACCCAATAGTGGGCTCACAATGAGGTGCATAGAGCTATAATTCTATTTGTTCTGACGATTTTGACACCTGTCTACTTGTTCTGTTTTGTTCTCTGTCTCCCCCTTCTAGACCGTGAGCCCGCTGTTCGGTAGGGACTGTCTCTATATGTTGCCGACTTGTACTTCCCAAGCGCTTAGTGCAGTGCTCTGCACACAGTGAGCGCTCAATAAATACAATTGAATGAATGAATGCATGAATGCTTAGTAATAATAATAATAATAATGGCATTTATTAAGCGCTTACTATGTGCAAAGCACTGTTCTAAGCGCTGGAGGTTACAAGGTGATCAGGCTCACAGTCTTAATCCCCATTTTCCAGATGAGGTCACTGAGGCCCAGAGAAGTGAAGTGACTTGCCCAAAGTCACACAGCTGACAATTGGCGGAGCCAGGATTTGAACCCATGACCTCTGACTCCAAAGCCCGGGCTCCTTCCAACGAGCCACGCTGCTTCTCATTAAATGTTCTGTCCTTTGGATTTTCTTCTCCATAAGTGCTGAAACTAAAAACTGAGTATTTGCCAAGGCAAATGCACTGAAATAAGTGCCAGGTTCCAACTTAAACATAGGGAAATATTGCCCATAAGCGCTTAATACCATAATTATTATCATTATTATCAATCAATTGTATTTATTGAACGCTTTCCGTGCGCAGAGCGCCGTTTTGGAGAATATGACAGTTATTAGACATGTTCCCTGTGTCCAACAATTCTGTTGGACTATTAGAGAAGCAGCGTGGCTCAGTGGAAAGAGCTCGGGCTTTGGAGTCAGAGGGCGCGGGTTCGAATCCCAGCTCCTCCGCGTGTCTGCTGTGTGACCTTGGGCAAGTCACTTAACTTCTCTGCGCCTCAGTTACCTCGTCTGTAAAATGGGGATGAAGACTGGGAGCCCCACGTGGGACAACCCGATCACCTTGCATCCCCCCAAGCGCTTAGAACAGTGCTTTGCACATGGTAAGCGCTTAACAAATGCCATCATTATTATTATTATATTCATTCGATCGTATTTATTGAGCGCTTACTGTGTGCAGAGCACGCTTGGGAAGTACACGATGGCAACACGGATTATACTCTCCCAAGCGCTCAGTACAGTGCTCTGCACACAGTGAGCGCTCAATACATAGCACTAACTGAACATGGGACGAATCCAACTGGCTTTGGCTTTCTGACCGCCCTGATCCGATGTTGAGGGTTCGAGGCCTGCCTGTAGTTGAGGTCTGCCCTGCTCAGGGCTCTGTCTCTTCATTCATTCATTCATTCATTCATTCATTCAATCGTATTTATTGAGCGCTTACTGTGTGCACAGCACTGTACTAAGCGCTTGGGAAGTCCAAGTTGGCAACATATAGAGACGGTCCCTACCCAACAGTGGGCTCACAGTCTAGAAAGGGGAGACAGAGAACAAAACAAAACATAGTAACAAAATAAAATAAATAGAATATGTACAAGTAAAATAGAGTAATAAATACATAAAATACATCATTATGCTGTATTCCCCCAAGCCCTTAGTAGGGAAGCCACATGGCTTAGTATCTTCTCACAAATCATGTCTGGAAGGAGAAAAACTGCCTTCAAGCAGCCACAGAGGATTACTGGCATCTGCAACTTGTACTTCCCAAGCGCTTAGTACAGTGCTCTGCACACAGTAAGCGCTCTGAAGCTGCACGACTGTTACCGATTTTCCGGAAATAATTTGAACCGTGGCAGCTAATAACTACATTTGTACTTTGTTCCTCGGCTGGAAGTTCACGAGGCGGCGTTTCTCAAGAGCAGCGCTAATCACGAACTCCTTCCAAGAGGCGGACAATAAAATGAACTCAATTGGGAATATTTTCCCTCCTAATCCTTGCAGGACACCCATTTTCCCACCCTCACATTTAATATTAATAATAATAATGGTGGCATTTGTTAAGCGCTTACCATGTGCAAAGCACTGTTCAAAGCGCTGGGGGGGATATAAGGTGATCACGTTGTCCCACGTGGGGCTCACAGGCTTCATTCCCATTTTCCAGATGAGGGAACTGAGGCTCAGAGAATAATAATAATAATAATGGCATTTATTAGACTGTGAGCCCACTGTTGAGTAGGGACTGTATATGTTGCCAACTTGTACTTCCCAAGCGCTTAGTACAGTGCTCTGCACACAGTAAGCGCTCAATAAATATGATTGATGATGATTTATTAAGCGCTTACTATGTGCAAAGCACTGTTGTAAGCGCTGGGGAGGTTACAAGGTGATCAGGTTGTCCCACTGGGGGCTCACAGTCTTCCATTTTCCAGATGAGGGAACTGAGGCTCAGAGAAGTGAAGTGACTTGCCCAAGGTCACACAGCAGACCTGTGGCGGAGCGGGATTAGAACCCATGACCTGTGACTCCCAAGCCCGGGCTCTTTCCACTGAGCCACGCTGCTTCTCCAGCAACGTGCAAAAGCGGAATAAACAGAGAAGCAGCGTGGCTCAGTGGAAAGAGCCCGGGCTTGGGAGTCAGAGGTCATGGGTTCAAATCCCGGCTCCGCCGCTTGTCAGCTGTGTGACCTTGGGCAAGTCACTTCACTTCTCTGGCCCTCAGTTCCCTCATCTGTAAAATAGGGATGAAGACTGTGAGCCACCCGTGGGACAACCTGATCACCTTGGAGCCCCCCCAGCGCTTAGAACAGTGCTTCGCACATAGTAAGCGCTTAACAAATACCATTATTATTATTTTTATTATTATTACCTTTCCCTGGCCCTAATTTTAGATCAACAGCGTGTGATCCTGGGATGAATTACCAATGAAACTTCCTGTTCACAAAAGCACAGGAGAGGGTGTGTTTGAGCCCACTGTTGGGTAGGGACCGTCTCTAAATGTTGCCAACTTGGACTTCCCAAGCGCTTAGTACAGTGCTCTGCACACAGTAAGCGCTCAATAAATACTATTGAATGAATGAATAAATGAATGGTGGGGGGGGGGGGGGGGAGAAATGAATACCGTAGTCAAATACTGAAGAGTAATACGATGGGAATTCAGTTGCAGCATCATCATCAATCGTATTTATTGAGCGCTTACTGTGTGCAGAGCACTGTACTAAGCGCTTGGGAAGTACAAGTTGGCAGCATATAGAGACAGTCCCTACCCAACAGTGGGCTCACAGTCTAAAAGGGGGAGACAGAGAACAAAACCAAACATACTAACAAAATAAAATAAATAGAATAGATATGTACAAAATAAATAAATAAATATGCAGCAGTATCTGCTCTCTTTTGTCCCAAACAGTATTTACGCAATATCTTTGCAAAACAGCGCTGATGCATTTAGCTCTTTGCCCTTCGGGCATTATCTCCACCCTCAGCCTCGCAGGACATATAGCCACCTCACAGCACATATCAAGCGCTTAGTACAGTGCCAGGCGCTTCGAACAGCGCTCTGCACACAGTAAGCGCTCAATAAATACGATTGAATGAATGAATGAATCTATACACAGACCTGCAAATTATTTACATTGAATATCTGTCTCTTCCTCATTCATTCATTCATTCAATCGTATTTATTGAGCGCTTACTGTGTGCAGAGCAGTGGACTAAGCACTTGGGAAGTACAAGTTGGCAACATATAGAGACAGCCGCTACCCAACAGTGGGCTCACAGTCTAAAAGGGGGAGACAGAGAACAAAACCAAACATACTAACAAAATAAAATAAATAGAATAGATATGTACAAAATAAATAAATAAATATGCAGCAGTATCCGTTCTGTTTTGTCCCAAACAGTATTTACGCAATATCTTTGCAAAACAGCGCTGATGCATTTAGCTCTTTGCCCTTCGGGCATTACCTCCACCCTCAGCCTCGCGCACATATACCCACCTCACAGCACATATCAAGCGCTTAGTACAGTGCCAAGCGCTTCGAACAGCGCTCTGCACACAGTAAGCGCTCAATAAATACGACTGAATGAATGAATGAATATATATACTGATCTGCAAATTATTTACATTGACTATCTGTCTCTTCCTCATTCATTCAATCGTATTTATTGAGCGCTTACTGTGTGCAGAGCACTGGACTAAGCGCTTGGGAAGTACATGTTGGCAACATATAAAGACGGTCCCTACCCAACAGCGGGCTCACAGTCTAGATGATAGAATCGTCTAGACTGTACGCTCGTTTTGGGCAGGGGACGTGTCTACCAAGCGCTCAGTACAAGCCTAGTTCAAGCGCTTAGTACAGTGTTCTGCACACAGTAAGCGCTCAATAAATACGACTGAATGAATGAATGAATACCAACTCTCTCCCGAGGGCTTAGCATAGTGCTCTGCACACAGTAAGTGTGCAACAGTGATTGAACGTTTCTCTAGACCATAAGCTCACCGTGGGCAGGGAATGTGTCCGTTTATTGTTGTATTGTCCTCTCCCAAGCGCTTAGTACAGTGCTCTGCACACAGTAAGTGCTCAATAAATACGACTGAATTAATGAATGGCTAATGAAGAGAAGCAGAAGCAGCGTGGCTCAGTGGAAAGAGCCCGGGCTTTGGAGGCAGAGGTCATGGGTTCAAATCCCGGCTCTGCCCACTTAATAATAATAATGGCATTTATTAAGTGCTCACTATGTGCAAAGCACTGTTCTAAGCACTGGAGAAGTTACAAGGTGATCAGGTTGTCCCACAGGGGGCTCACGATCTTAATCCCCATTTTACAGATGAGGTAACTGAGGCCCAGAGAAGTGAATATGTTGCCAATTTGTACTTCCCAAGCGCTTAGTACAGTGCTCTGCACATAGTAAGCGCTCAATAAATACGATTGATGATGATGATGAAGTGACTTGCCCAAAGTCACACAGCTGACAATTGGCGGAGCCGGGATTTGAACCCACGTCCTCTGACTCCAAAGCCCGGGCTCTTTCCACTGAGCCACACTGCTCCTCCTTGTCAGCTGTGTGACTGCGGGCAAGTCGCTTCACTTCTCTGGGCCTCAGTTCCCGCATCTGTAAAATGGGGATGAAGACTGTGAGCCCCCAGTGGGACAACCTGATCACCTTGTAACCTCCTCAGCGCTTAGAACGGTGCTTTACACATAGTAAGCGCTTAATAAATGCCATCATTATTATTATTATTAATGACGGTGGTTCTTGTACTACCGAGAGGCAAATTAAACGGGTGCCTGCATCTTGTTGGGGTGATCCTGGGCGGAGGCAAGGGAAGAAAAGCTTAGAGTATGGAAGTGAAGTAAGGTGACCTTTAGACTTTAGGGCTTAGTACAGTGCTCTGCACACAGTAAGCGTGCAATAAATACGATTGATTGATTATGGGCCCTTATATGGCTCCAGACCAGAGGCTATGGATGGGTGAGCCAGAGTTCCCCCTTCCTCCCTCGCCCCCTCACCCCCGTACCACACCTTCCTCGGCCCCCCTACGTTCTTCCCTGCCTTTGTTCCCCAACTCCCCAAACCCTCCTGCCCCCTCCCCTATGATGGCATTTGGTAAGCGCTTACTATGTGCAAAGCACTGCTGTAAGTTTAAGCGCTGGGGAGATTACAAGGTGATCAGGTTGCCCCACGGGGGGCTCACAGTCTTCATCCCCATTTTTACAGATGAGGTCACTGAGGCCCAGAGAAGTGAAGTGACTTGTCCAAAGTCACACAGCTGACAATTGGCAGAGCACCTCCGCACCCCCCTGCCTCCCACCCCGTCCTCTTCCCTTCTCCTGCCCCCCCCACCCTGTCCTCTTCTCTTCTCCTGCCCCCCAATCCCTCCTCTTCTCTTCTCCTGCCCTCAATCTCTCCTCTTCTCTTCTCCCGCCCCCCAATCCTTCCTCTTCTCTTCTCCCGGCCCCCAATCCCTCCTCTTCTCTTCTCCCGGCCCCCAATCCCTCCTCTTCTCTTCTCCCGCCCCCCAATCCCTCCTCTTCTCTTCTCCTGCCCTCAATCCCTCCTCTTCTCTTCTCCCGCCCCCCCACCCTGTCCTCTTCTCTTCTCCCGGCCCCCAATCCCTCCTCTTCTCTTCTCCCGCCCCCCAATCCCTCCTCTTCCCTTCTCCCGCCCCCCAATCCCTCCTCTTCCCTTCTCCTGCCCCCCCAATCCCTCCTCTTCCCTTCTCCCGGCCCCCAATCCCTCCTCTTCCCTTCTCCCGCCCCCCAATCCCTCCTCTTCCCTTCTCCCGCCCCCCCAATCCCTCCTCTTCCCTTCTCCTGCCCCCCAATCCCTCCTCTTCCCTTCTCCTGCCCCCCAATCCCTCATCTTCTCTTCTCCCGGCCCCCAATCCCTCCTCTTCCCTTCTCCTGCCCCCCAATCCCTCATCTTCTCTTCTCCCGGCCCCCAATCCCTCCTCTTCTTTTCTCCCGCCCCCGAATCCCTCCTCTTCTCTTCTCCCGCCCCCGAATCCCTCCTCTTCTCTTCTCCTGCCCCCCAATCCCTCCTCTTCTCTTCTCCAACCCCCAATCCCTCCTCTTCTCTTCTCCTGCCCCCCAATCCCTCCTCTTCCCTTCTCCTGCCCCCCAATCCCTCCTCTTCTCTTCTCCTGCCCCCCAATCCCTCCTTTTCTCCAACCCCCAATCCCTCCTCTTCCCTTCTCCTGCCCCCCCACCCCGACCTCTTCCCTTCTGCTGCCCCCCAATCCCTCCTCTTCCCTTCTCCTGCCCCCCAGTCCCTCCTCTTCTCCTGCCCCCAATCCCTCCTCTTCCCCAATCCCTCTTCCCTTCTCCTGCCTCCCACCCCGTCCTTTTCCCTTCTCCTGCCCCCCAACCCCTCCTCTTCCCTTCTCCTGCCCCCCAATCCCTCCTCTTCCCTTCTCTGCCCCCCAATCCTTCCTCTTCCCTTCTCTGCTCCCCAATTCCTCTTCCCTTCTCTGCCCCCCAATCCTTCCTCTTCCCTTCTCTGCCCCCCAATCCTTCCTCTTCCCTTCTCTGCCCCCCAATCCTTCCTCTTCCTTCTCTGCTCCCCACTTCCTCTTCCCTTCTCCTGCTCCCCCACCCCTTCCTCTTCCCTTCTCTGCTCCCCAATTCCTCTTCCCTTCTCCTGCTCCCCAATCCCTCCTCTTCCCTTCTCCCGCCCCCCAATCCCTCCTCTTCCCTTCTCCCGCCCCCCAATCCCTCCTCTTCCCTTCTCCTGTCTCCCACCCCCTCCTCTTCCCTTCTCCCGCCCCCCACTCCCTCCTCTTCTCTTCTCCCGCCCCCCACTCCCTCCTCTTCCCTCCTCCCGCCTCCCACTCCCTCCCCTTCCCTCCTCCCGGCCCCCCACTCCCTCCTCTTTCCCTGCTCCCGCCCCCCACCCACCCAGTCCCTCCTGTCTGCCCCTTCCCCCCTCCCGCCCCCCGGGGCCCCAGCACCTGCTTTGGGGTAGGTGGCGATGAGCAGGTCCTGGGGCTTGGCCCGGAAGGCCCAGATGCGGTCCCAGGTGCGGCAGGTGGGGACGGGCTGCAGAATCCCCTGCACGTGGTCCACGGCGATTCGCTGGCCCTGCAGCCAGTCCACGGCCTGCAGCGCCTGCTCCAACTCCTTCATCGTGCCCAGGGACATCGGCGACGGACGGGCGGGCGGAGGGACAGAAGGACGGGCGGACGGAGGGGGAAAAACTCTCCGCAAAAACCAGGAGGGGAAAGGGGACAAGGGAAGGGGGCGGGGCCGGGACGGAGGGAGGGAGGGCGGGGATTGGCCGGCTGGGTAACGGGTGGGGTTGGTGCGGGGCGGGGATTGGCCGGCGAGGTTTGGGGCGCGGTTTGGGCGGGGCGGGGATTGGCCGGCGGGGTTGGGGGCGCGGTTTGGGCGGGGCGGGGATTGGCCGGCGGGGCTGGGGGTGTGGTTTGTCCGGCGGGGGCGGGGATGGGGGCGGGGCTTGAGCGACAGGAGGGCGGTGATTGGTCGGCGGGGTTACGGGCGGGGCTTCTGCGGGGCGGGGATTTCCCGGCGGGGCTTATACGGGGCGGGGGCGGGGCTAGGGGCGGAGGGAGGGCGGTGATTGGTCGCCGGGATTAAGGGCGTGGCTGGCACTGAGGGGGCGGGGCTCGTGCGGGCGGGGGCGGGGCCAGGGGCGGAGGGAGGGCGGTGATTGGCCGCTGGAGTAGGGGCGTGGTTTATCCTGGAGGACGGGACTTGAGCGGCAGGGGGGCGGGGATTGGCCGGCGGGGCTTGTGCGGGGCGGTGATTGGCCGACCCGGCTGGAGGCGGGGCTTGTGCGGGGCGGGGCCGGGGCCGGAGGGGGAGGGGCTTGAGGGGCAGGAGGGCGGTGATTGGCCGGCGGGGCTTGGGGGCGGGGCTTGTGCTGAGAGGGGCGGGGTCCGGGGAATAATAATAATAATAAATCAATGGATGGCATTTGTTAAGCGCTTCCTATGTGCTAAGCGCTGGGGAGGTTACAAGGTGATCAGGTTCATTCATTCATTCATTCATTCATTCATTCATTCAATCCCCCTCCTTAACTTCCATCTTCAACCGCTCACTCTCCACTGGTTCCTTCCCCTCTGCCTTCAAACATGCCCACGTCTCTCCCATCCTAAAAAAACCCTCTCTTGACCCCACCTCACCTTCTAGTTATCGTCCCATATCCCTCCTACCATTCCTTTCCAAACTCCTTGAACGAGTTGTCTACACGCGCTGCCTAGAATTCCTCAACGACAACTCTCTCCTCGACCCCCTCCAGTCTGGCTTCCGTCCCCTGCATTCCACGGAAACTGCCCTCTCCAAGGTCACCAATGACCTCCTGCTTGCCAAATCCAACGGCTCCTACTCTGTCCTAATCCTCCTCGACCTCTCAGCTGCCTTTGACACTGTGGACCACCCCCTTCTCCTCAACACGTTATCTGACCTTGGCTTCCCAGACTCCGTCCTCTCCTGGTTCTCCTCTTATCTCTCCGGTCGTTCTTTCTCAGTCTCTTTTGCAGGCTCCTCCTCCCCCTCCCATCCTCTTACGGTGGGGGTTCCCCAAGGTTCAGTGCTTGGTCCCCTTCTGTTCTCAATCTACACTCACTCCCTTGGTGACCTCATTCGCTCCCACGGCTTCAACTATCATCTCTACGCTGATGACACCCAGATCTCCATCTCTGCCCCTGCTCTCTCCCCCTCCCTCCAGGCTCGCATCTCCTCCTGCCTTCAGGACATCTCCATCTGGATGTCCGCCCGCCACCTAAAGCTCAACATGTCGAAGACTGAGCTCCTTGTCTTCCCTCCCAAACC
The DNA here is from genome assembly GCF_015852505.1 of Tachyglossus aculeatus. NCBI lineage: Eukaryota > Metazoa > Chordata > Mammalia > Monotremata > Tachyglossidae > Tachyglossus > Tachyglossus aculeatus. The sequence continues at coordinate 130,725,637 of NC_052067.1, read as the reverse complement.
TTGTCCTCTCCCTGACTTTCCCATCTCTGTTGACGGCACTACCATCCTTCCCGTCTCACAAGCCCCCAACCTTGGTGTCATCCTCGACTCCGCTCTCTCATTCACCCCTCACATCCAAGCCGTCACCAAAACCTGCCGGTCTCAGCTCCGCAACATTGCCAAGATCCGCCCTTTCCTCTCCATCCCAACCGCTCCCCTGCTCGTTCAAGCTCTCATCCTCTCCCGTCTGGACTACTGCATCAGCCTCCTCTCTGATCTCCCATCCTCGTGTCTCTCCCCACTTCAATCCAAACTTCACGCCGCTGCCCGGATTGTCTTTGTCCAGAAACGCTCTGGGCATGTTACTCCCCTCCTCAAAAACCTCCAATGGCTACCGATCAATCTGCGCATCAGGCAGAAACTCCTCACCCTGGGCTTCCAGGCTGTCCATCCATCCCCTCGCCCCCCCTACCTCCCCTCCCTTCTCTCCTTCTCCAGCCCAGCCCGCACCCTCCACTCCTCCACCGCTAATCTCCTCACTGGGCCTCGTTCTCGCCTGTCCCGCCATCGACCCCCGGCCCACGTCATCCCCCGGGCCCGGAATGGCCTCCCTCTGCCCCTCCGCCAAGCTCGCTCTCTTCCTCCCTTCAAGGCCCTGCTGAGAGCTCACCTCCTCCAGGAGGCCTTCCCAGACTGAGGCCCTTCCTTCCTCTCCCCCTCGTCCCCCTCTCCATCCCCCCATCTTACCTCCTTCCCTTCCCCACAGCACCTGTATATATGTATATATGTTTGTACATATTTATTACTCTATTTATTTATTTATTTATTTATTTATTTTACTTGTACATATCTATCCTATTTGTTTTATTTTGTTAGTATGTTTGGTTTTGTTCTCTGTCTCCCCCTTTTAGACTGTGAGCCCGCTGTTGGGTAGGGACTGTCTCTATGTGTTGCCAATTTGTACTTCCCAAGCGCTTAGTACAGTGCTCTGCACATGGTAAGTGCTCAATAAATACGATTGATGATGATGATGATGATGATTCAATCGTATTTATTGAGCGCTTACTGTGTGCAGAGCACTGTACTAAGCTCTTGGGAAGTCCAAGTTGGCAACATGTAGAGACAGTCCCTACCCAACAGCGGGCTCGCAGTCTAGAAGGGGGAGACGGACAACAAAACAAAATATATTAACAAAATAAAATAAATAGAATAAATATGCACAAGTAAAATAAATAAATAAATAGAGTAATAAATACATACAAACATATATACAGGTGCTGTACTTCCCAAGCGCTTAGTACAGTGCTCTGCACACAGTAAGCGCTCAATAAATACGATTGATTGATTGATTGTGGGGAGGGGAAGGAGGTAAGGTGGGGTTATCCCACAGGGGGCTCAGTCTTCATCCCCATTTTACATATGAGGTAACTGAGGCCCAGAGAAGTGAGGTAATAATAATGATGGTATTTGTTAAACGCTTACTATGTGCCAAGGACTGTCCTAAGCTCTGGGGAGGATACAAGGTGATCAGGTTGTCCCACGGGGGGCTCACAGTCTTCACCCCCATTTTACAGATGAGGGACTAAGCGCTTACTATGTGCAAAGCACTGTTCTGAGCTCTGGGGAGGATACAAGGTGATCAGGTTGTCCTACGGGAGGCTCACAGTCTTCAGCCCCATTTTACAGATGAGGGACTAAGCGCTTACTATGTGCAAAGCACTGCTCTAAGCGCTGGGGAGGATACAGGGCGATCAGGTTGTCTCACGGGGGGGCTCACAGTCATTTTACAGCTGAGGGAACTGAGGCCCAGAGAAGCGAAGTGACTTGCCCAAAGTCATGCAGCTGACAAGTGGCGGAGCGGGATTCGAACCCACGACCTCTGACTCCCAAGCCCGGGCTCTTTCCACTGAGCCACGCTGCTTCTCACTTTCACGGGCTCCTCTTCTGCCTCCCACCCCGTAATTGCGGGAGTCTCTCAGAGCTCAGTCCCCTTTGGCTCCTGAGGCTTCAAAAGCCATCTGTACATAGATGGTCCCCTCTCGGCGTCACACCTGGAGAGTTGCCAGTCCTCTACCAGTCTCGACTACGGGAGGGAGAGTCAAGCAGAGGCCTTCCCATTCCAATCCTAGCTTGGCCAGTGGCTAGCGAGTGGCAGGCGATCGGCTACGAGTCAAACTCACCTGTACTGGGCAGCAGCGGCGTGGGAGAGAATCGAGGGTGAAGACTCAAGCTCACTGCACGGAAGGAGGCAATGGTCAACCACGTCCGGATTTTTACCGCAAAAACTCTTCGGATCCACTCCCAGAACGACTGCAGACTGTGAGCCCACTGTTGGGTAGGGACCGTCTCTAGACGTTGCCAACTTGTACTTCCCAAGCGCTTAGTACAGTGCTCTGCGCACAGTAAGCGCTCAATAAATGCGACTGAATGAATGAATTTAATAAAAACTGTGATATTTGTTAAGCACTTAGGATGTGTCAAGCGCCGTACTAAGCACTGGGGTAGACAAAAGTTAGGGCAAACGCAATCCTAGTCCCACGTTAGGCTCATCATCTAAGAAGGAGTAGAACAGATATTAGATCCTCATTCTAATGTTATTATTATTATTAATGTATCTGGTAAGCTCTTACTATGCATCAAGCACTGTTCTGAGTGCTGGGAAAGATTCATTCATTCATTCAATCGTATTTATTGAGTGGTTACAGTGTGCAGGACACTGTACTGAGCTCTTGGGAGAGTACAATATAGTAATTAACAGACACATTCCCTGCCCACAACAAACAAGTTAATCAGGTTGGACACAGATCCTGTCCCATGTGGAGCTGACAATCAAAATAGCAGGGAAAACAGACAATAATAATGACAACAATAGTGGTATTATTAATAATAATAATAATAATAATGACATTTGTTAAGCGCTTACAATGTGCCCAGCACTGTTCTAAGCGCTGGGGTAGATACAAGGTAATCAGGTTGTCCCAAGGGGGGCTGACAGTCTTAATCCCCATTTTACAGATGAGGTCACTGAGGCCCAGAGAAGTGAAGTGACTTGCCCAAAGTCACCTAGCTGACAGTTGGCGGAGCCGGGATTTGAACCCATGACCCCTGACTCCAAAGCCTGTGCTCTTTCCACTGAGCCACGCTGCAGAAAAGTTAAGTGACTTGCCCAAAGTCACCCAGCTGACAGTTGGCGGAGCTGGGATTCGAACCCATGACCGCTGACTCCAAAGCCCAGGCTCTTTCCACTGAGCCATGCTGCCTCTTATTAAGCACAATCTGTATGCCATTCATTGTTCTAAGTTCTGGAGTAAATACGATACAATCAGATTTAATAATAACGATGGTATTTGTTGAGTGCTCACTATGTGCAAGACCAGACCCAGTCCCTGACCCACACGGAGCTCACAGTCTCAGGAGGAGGGAGAACAGCTATTGAATCCCCATTTTGCGGATGAGGAAACTGAGGCAGCGAGAAGTCCAGTGACTTGCCCAAGGTCACCCAGCAGGCAGCCGGAATTAGAACCCAGGCCCTCTGACTCTCAGGCTTGTGCTCTTTCCACCGGGCCGCACGGACTCTCATTCCATCTTCAGCAGGACATCTTCAAGTCCTGCGGATAAATCAGTACTTATAGCAGGGCATGTACTTATAGCAAGCGCTTAGTACAGTGCTCTGCACACAGTAAGCGCTCAATAAATACGATTGATGATTTCCTCAATAAATACGATTGATGTATTTGAGATGAAATAGTTCCAAGAGACTTTATCACGCCTTGAAAGATTTTCAGTTTCCATTGGGCTTCTCCCCAGTTTCCAGGCTTGAAACTGAGAAACATTTTCTCTGTTTCCCTGGGACAAATAAATAGCAGGGCTGAAAGTTTTAAGCCTGTTGAAAAGATGAGGCCGGAGTTAGGAGAGAACATTCCTGCTTAACAAGATCATCACAGATCCACTAATCACACTCTTGGGAACTCAGAGTCCCCGTTCTTCTAATACTTTCACGTTTCAAAAAGCCTGTTGCTTAATTTCCAATTGCGCAAAGCTCCCTCGGGGACATCTTGCTTTAAAGCAAAAACATATTTGCGCAGCTTGTGAATCAATCAATCAATCAGTCGTATTTATTGAGCGCTTACTGTGTGCAGAGCACTGTACTAAGCGCTTGGGAAGTACAAGTTGGCAACGTATGGAGACGGACCCTACCCAACAGTGGGCTCACGGTCTAGAATGGCAGATTAAAGAGCCGAGGAGCAGGTTCGTGAATGTGTCCAAGGTGAAAACTGACTGACAGGTCTTTAACTTTTAGACTGTGAGCCCACTTTTGGGTAGGGACTGTCTCTATATGTTGCCAACTTGTACTTCCCAAGCGCTTAGTACAGTGCTGTGCACACAGTAAGCGCTCAATAAATACGATTGATTGATTTAACGTGATGATTAAGTTAGACCCTAACTTTCTTGTCATTAATAAATGACTCCAGCTCAAACAAATGACCGACACCCTGGGCTAGCCCCTGATTCTCCACCATAATAATAATCTACATCGAATCTTCTAGAACACCTTTATTTTCCCAAAACACAATGATCACGTCAGTGATCTCATTTCACCCTCCCAGCAACCTAGGAGTGAGGGAGAGGCAGAAATTATTTTCTTCTTTTTACAGTTGAGGGAACTGGGGGACAGGGAGGGTAAGCGACCAGCCCAGGGTCACACAGCAAGCCAGGGACAGAGATGGGATGAGGACTCTGGTCTTCTAACTCCAGGACCTGGAACATTTATTCATTTAATCGTATTTATTGAGAGCACTGTACTAAGCGCTTGGGAAGTACAAGTCGGCAACACATAGAGATGGTCCCTAGCCAACGGCGGGCTCACAGTCTAGAAATGTACAAATAAAATAAATAGAGTGATAAATCTGTACAAACACCATCAGGTCACGGACCTATCTGCTGAAACCACTGGATTGTGTTTCCAGAATACAATTCCAGTTCTGAGAACTAGCAGGGGGCATTCCTCTGGATTCAAGGGATCACTCTATCTTTCACATGGTTCTAACTGACTCGATTTCCCCCCCGGGGGCCATTATTTAAATAACGCACCTTCTCGAAACCTGTTTTTTCTGTTTCTCAGCTTAGTGGTGGCCGTGAGAAATATTTCTCCATTGCTTTGGGATATGCACGACTTTTAGACTGTGAGCCCACTGTTGGGTAGGGACTGTCTCTATATGTTGCCAATTTGTACTTCCCAAGCGCTTAGTACAGTGCTCTGCACATAGTAAGCGCTCAATAAATACAATTGATGATGATGATGATGATGCAAGCTGTTTTTTGTCTTGTAAAATCCTTCCACTCATTTTAGACTGTGAGTGTGTTGTGGGCAGGAACTGTCCCTGTTTATTATTGTACTGTCCTCTCCTAAGCGCTGAGTACAGTACTCTGCACCCAGGAAGTACTTAATAAATACGATTGAATGAATGAACTTCAATGTTATCCTTTGGCTTTGAACCCCACCACCGAAAGTTCAATATCTTTAATTAATCAGAAAGTACTTACCGTCGGCTTTAAAACACTCAAGCAGCTTGCCCCCGCCTAACTTTCCTGACTGATTTTCTACTAGTCTCTATCTTGTCTCTCTCATCACTAAGCACTTTCCCTTGCCCTCCTTATGGTTTGGACTCCCCCCGCCACCACCCAACATATACACCAGACCACCCCCCTCCGCACCTTCAAAGCTTTATTAATAATAATAATAATAATAATAATAATGATGGTATTTGTTAAGTGCTTACTATGAGCAAAGCACTGTTCTAAGCTCTGGGGAGGTTACAAGGTGATCAGGTTGTCCCACGGGGGGCTCACAGTCTTCATCCCCATTTTACAGATGAGGTAACTGTGGCACAGAGAAGTGAAGTGACTTGCCCAAAGTCACACAGCTGCCAATTGGCAGAGCCGGGATTTGAACCCATGACCTCTGACTCCAAAGCCCGTGCTCTTTCCACTGCTTTTCTAATAATGATGGCATTTATTAAGCACTTACTATGTGCCCAGTACTGTTCTAAGCACTGGGGAGGTTACAAGGTGATCAGGATGTCCCCCGGGGGAGGCTCACAGTCTTCACCCCCATTTTACAGATGAGGGAACTGAGGCCCAGAGAATAATAATAACAAAAATGATGGCATCTATTAAGCGCTTACTATGTGCAAAACACTGTTCTAAGCACTGGGGAGGTTACAAAGTGATCAGATTGTCCCACGGGGGGGCTCACATTCTTCATCCCCATTTTACAGATGAGGGAACTGAGGCCCAGAGAAGTGAAGTGACTTGCCCAAAGTCACACAGGTGACAATTGGTGGAGCCAGGATTTGAACCCATGACCTCTGACTCCAAAGCCCGGGCTCTTTCCACTGAGCCACACTGCAGAGAAGTGAAGTGACTTTCCCAAAGTCACACAGCTGACAATTGGCGGAGCCGGAATTCAAACCCATGACCTCTGACTCCAAAGCCCGTGCTCTTTCCACTGAGCCATGCTGCAGAGAAGTGAAGTGACTGTCCCAAAGTCACACAGCTGACAATTGGCGGAGCCGGGATTTGAACCCATGACCTCTGACTCCAAAGCCAAAAGTTCAATATCTCTAATTAATCAGAAAGTCCTTTCCGTCGGCTTTAAAACATTCAAGCGGCTTGCCCCTGCCTACTTTTCCAGTGCTTAGAACAGTGCTTTGCACATAGTAAGCGCTTAATAAATGCCATTATTATTATTATTATTACTTTTCCTCACTGATCTTCTACTAAATTCCAGCCCACACCACTTTATTCACCATGCCTCTATCTTGTCTCTCTCACTGCTAAGCCCTTTCCCTCCTTCTGGCTTGGACTCCCCCCCACCCCGCTAACATATACACCAGACAACCACCCTCAAAGTTTATGAATAATAATAATAATAATAATAATAATAATAATAATAATGGTATTTGTTAAGCATTTACTATGTGCAAAGCACTGTTGTAAGCACTGGGGAGGTTACAAAATGATCAGGTTGTTCCATGGGGGGCTCACAGTTTTCATCCCCATTTTCCAGATGAGGTCACTGAAGCACAGAGAAGTGAAGTGACTTGCCCAAAGTCACCCAGCTGACAGTTGGCGGAGCTGGGATTTGAACCCGTGACCTCTGACTCCAAAGCCCGGGCTCTTTCCACTGAGCCCCGCTGATTCTCCAAGGTCACGTCTCTTCAAAGAAGCCTTCCACGATTAAACCCTCTTTTCCCTGACTCCCTCTCCCTTCTGTGTCATCTACAAACTTGGATCTGTACCCTTAAGGCATTTGATATTTCCCCCAACCTCAGCCCCTTAGCACTGATGTACATATTTTTATAATAATAATAATAATGGTATTTGTTAAGCGCTTATTATGTGCAAAGCACTGTTCTAAGCGCTGGGGAGCATACAAGCTGATCAGGTTGTCCCACGTGGGGCTCACAGTCTTAATCCCCATTTTACAGATGAGGGAACTGAGGCCCAGAGAAGTGAAGTGACCTGCCCGAAGTCACACAGCTGACCACTGGCGGAGTGGGATTTGAACCCATGACCTCTGACTCCAAAGCCCGGGCTCTTTCCACTGAGCCACACAGCTTCTCACTGAGCCATGCTGCTTTATTTATGATGTCTGTCACCCCCAGTAGACTGTAAACTCATCGAAGGCGGGGAACGTGTGTACCACCTACCACAGACCTTCACAACATCGCTAAAACCTGCCTTTTCTTTTCCATCCAAAATGCTACCACATTAATCCAGTCACTTATCCTATTAATAATAATAATAATAATAATGGCATTTATTAAGCGCTTACTATGTTCAAAACACTGTTCTAAGTGCTGGGGCGGATACAAGGTGATTAGGTTGTCCCAGATGGGGCTCACAATAATCAAGGCTACTCTGCCTTGATTATTGCATCAGCCTCCTTTCTGACCTCCCCGCGTCCTGTCATTCCCCACTTTAGTCCATACTTCAATTCACTCTGCCACCGGGATCACATTTCTGCAAAACCGTTCAGCCCATGTTTCTCCACTCCTCAATCAATCAATCAATCAATCAATCAATCATATTTATTGAGCGCTTACTGAGTGCAGAGCACTGTACTAAGCGCTTGGGAAGTACAAGTTGGCAACATATATAGTCCCTACCCAACAGTGGGCTCACAGTCTAAAAACCACAAGAACCACAAGGACCTCAAGAACCACATCCACATCCACCTCCACATCCAACAGAAACTGCTTCTTGTCTCGTCTCATGCCGTCGAGTCGTTTCCGACCCATGGCGACACCATTCATTCAACCACATTTATTGAGCGCTTACTGTGTGCAGAGCACTGTACTAAGTGCTTGGGAAGTACAAGTTGGCAACATATATAGTCCCTACCCAACAGTGGGCTCACAGTCTAAAAGCCACAAAGACCACAAGAACCTCAAGAACCACATCCACATCCACCTCCACATCCAACAGAAACTCCTTCTTCTCTCGTCTCATGCCGTCGAGTCGTTTCTGACCCATGGCGACACCATTCATTCAACCACATTTATTGAGCGCTTACTGTGTGCAGAGCACTGTACTAAGCGCTTGGGAAGTACAAATTGGCAACATATATAGTCCCTACCCAACAGTGGGCTCACAGTCTAAAAACCACAAGAACCACAAGAACCTCAAGAGCCACATCCACCTCCACATCCAACAGAAACTCCTTCTTCTCTCGTCTCATGCCATCGAGTCGTTTCTGACCCATGGCGACACCATTCATTCAACTGGTTTTATTGAGTGCTTACTGTGTGCAGAGCACTGTACTAAGCGCTTGGGAAGTAATAATATTAATAATAATGATGGCATTTATTAAGCACTTACAGTTGGACACCGCGGACACGTCTCTCCCAGAACCCCCCGCTCTCCATCCGCAGTCGTTCTGGTAGTGGATCCAGAGGGTTTTCTTGGTCCAAATCTGGAAGTGGTTTATCCCTGCCTCCTTCCACGCAGTAAACCCTAGTCTCCGCCCTCGACTTTCTTCCCCTTTTAGACTGTGAGCCCACTGTTGGGTAGGGACTGTCTCTATATGTTGCCAACTTGTACTTCCCAAGCGCTTAGTACAGTGCTCTGCACACAGTAAGTGCTCAATAAATATGATTGATTGATTCCAAAAGACTTTTCGACTTTCTTCTTTCTACCCCTCGTCCCCCTCTCCATCCCCCCATCTTACCTCCTTCTTTTCCCCACAGCACCTGTATGTATGTATATATGTTTGTACATATTTATTACTCTATTTATTTATTTATTCATTTTACTTGTACATATCTATTCTATTTATTTTATTTTGTTAGTATGTTTGGTTTTGTTCTCTGTCTCCACCTTTTAGACTGTGAGCCCACTGTTGGGTAGGGAATGCCTCTATATGTTGCCAGCTTGTACTTCCCAAGTGCTTAGTACAGTGCTCTGCACACAGTAAGCACTCAATAAATACGATTGATTGATTGATTCCACTCCGCTGCTGCCCAGCACAAGTGAGTTTTGGCTCATAGCCGATTGCCTGCCACTCGCTAACCACTGGCCAAGCTAGGATTGGAATGGGTAGGCCTCTGCTTGACTCTCCCTCCCGTAGTCGAGACCGGTAGAAAACTGGAAACTCCAGGTGCGACCCTGAGAGGGGAAGAAACTCCTTACCGTTAGCCTTAAAGCACTCATCACCTTGCCCCTTTCCACCTTACCCCGCTGCTTTCCTCCTAATAATGACGGCATTTATTAAGCGCTTTCCTCTAATGCCCACCTATTCCCTGTAGCCCCATCTCACCTATATTCCCACCAACATCTCATCCACATCCTGCCTCTGTCCTAGAAGGTCCTCCCTCGTCATGTCCGTCCGAGTTTCGCTCTCCTCTAGACTGTAAGCTCATTGTGGGCAGGGAATGGGTCTGTTGTATTGTTCTACTGTACTCTACCAAACAATCGGTACAGTTTTCTGCAGGCCGTAAGTACTCGATAAAAACGATTGACTGACTGACTCTCCCCATCTTCAAAAGCTGAGGAAAAGCACATCTCCTCCCAGGGGCCTTCTCCAAGTCCTCATTTCCTCTTCTCCCACTCTCTTCTGTGTCACCCTTGAACTTGGATTTGCCCTCTTTATTCACCCCTCCCTTATCCCCACAGCACTTATAATAATAATAATAATAATGATGGCATTTATTAAGAGCTTACTATGTGCAAAGCACTGTTCTAAGCGCTGGGGAGGTTACAAGGTGATGAGGTTGTCCCACGGGGGGCTCCCAGTCTTCACCCCCATTTTCCAGATGAGGGAACTACTACTACTAATAATAATGATGGCATTTATTAAGCGCTTATGTTCTAAGTGCCGGGGAGGTTACAAGGTGATGAGGTTGTCCCCGGGGGGCTCCCAGTCTTCACCCCCATTTTCCAGGTGAGGGGAACAGTGCCTTGCACATAGTAAGCGCTTAACAAATACCATCATCATCATTATGAACAAAGCCATATTTCATTTCTTTGTTTGTTTATGTATATTCATGTCCGTCGCCCTCTCTAGACTGTAAGCTCATGGTGGGCAGGGAACATGTCTACCAACTCTTTGGGATTGGATTAGTACAGTGCTCTTTTGGATTGATTGGATTAGTGTAGTGCTCTGCACACAGTAAGCGCTCAATAAATACGACTGAATGAGTGATTGTACTCTTCCAAGTGCTTCGTACAGTGCTCTACACATAGTAAGTGCTCAATAAATGCCACTGCATTATTGCTAGATATTAATAAAAGCTTGCATTTATTAGCGAAGCAGCATGGTGTAGTAGAATGTCATGGGTTCTAATCCCAGATCCACCACTTGTCTGCTGTGTGACCTTGGGCAAGTCGCTTTGTTTCTCTGTGCCTCAGTTATCTCATAATAACAATAATGATGGTATTTGTTAAGCGCTTACTAGGTGCAAAGCACTATTCTAAGCACTGGGGAGGTTATAAGGTGATCAGGTTGTCCCACAGGGGGCTTACAGTTTTAATCCCCATTTTACAGATGAGGTAACTGAGGCACAGAGAAGTTAAGTGACTGGCCCAAAGTCACCCAGCTGACAGTTGGCGGAGCCAGGATTTGAACCCATGACCTCTGACTCCAAAGCCCGTGTATAATGGGGACCAAAACTGTGAGCCCCACATGGACCGGGACTGTGTCCAGCCCGATTTGTTTGTCTCCACCCCAGTTCTTAGTACAGTGCTTGACACATAGTAGGTGCTTAACAAATATCATTATTATTATTATTATAAGGCACTTAATTTTTCCAGTAAGATTTTTCTCCATTACTTATGATATTTTGTCTGCTCAACAACCTTGAGAGTAGGGAGAGAAAGCTATCATCATCTCTAATTTATAGATTAAAAAAGCCAGACTACAAAAGGCTAAATTATCTCTCCGGTTGTTCATTCTCAGTCTCTTTTGCAGGCTCCTCCTCCCCCTCCCATCCCCTTACTGTGGGGGTTCCCCAAGGGTCAGTGCTTGGTCCCCTTCTGTTCTCGATCTACACACACTCCCTTGGTGATCTCATACGCTCCCACGGCTTCAACTATCACCTCTATGCTGATGACAGATCTACACCTCTGCCCCTGCTCTCTCCCCGTCTCTCCAGGCTCGCATCTCCTCCTGCCTTCAGGACATCTCCATCTGGATGTCTGCCCACCACCTAAAACTCAACATATGCAAGACTGAACTCCTTGTCTTCCCTCCCAAACCCTGCCCTCTCCCTGACTTTCCTATCTCTGTTGATGGCACTACCACCCTTCCCGTCTCACAAGCCCGCAACCTGGGTGTCATCCTCGACTCCGCTCTCTCGTTCACCCCTCACAACCAAGCCGTCACCAAAACCTGCCGGTCTCAGCTCTGCAACATTGCCAAGATCCGCCCTTTCCTCTCCATCCAAACTGCTACCCTGCTCGTTCAATCTCTCATCCTATCCCGTCTGGACTACTGCATCAGCCTCCTCTCTGATCTCCCATCCTCGTGTCTCTCCCCACTTCAATCCATACTTCACGCCACTGCCTGGATTGTCTTTGTCCAGAAACGCTCCGGGCATGTTACTCCCCTCCTCAAAAATCTCCAGTGGCTACCAATCAATCTGCGCATCAGGCAGAAACTCCTCACCCTGGGCTTCAAGGCTGTCCATCACCTCACCCCCTCCTACCTCACCTCCCTTCTCTCCTTCTACAGCCCAGCCCGCACCCTCCGCTCCTCCACCGCTGATCTCTTCACCGTACCTCGCTCTCGCCTGTCCCGCCGTCGACCCCCGGCCCACGTCCTCCCCTGGGCCTGGAATGCCCTCCCTCTGCCCATCCGCCAAGCTCGCTCTCTTCCTCCCTTCAAGGCCCTGCTGAGAGCTCACCTTCTCCAGGAGGCCTTCCCAGACCGAGCCCCTTCCTTCCTCTCCCCCTCTCCAACCCCCCCATCTTACCTCCTTCCCTTCCCTACAGCACCTGTACATATGTATATATGTTTGTACATATTTATTACTCTATTTATTTATTTATTTATTTTATTTTGTTAGTATGTTTGGTTTTGTTCTCTGTCTCCCCCTTTTAGACTGTGAGCCCACTGTTGGGTAGGGACTGTCTCTATATGTTGCCAATTTGTACTTCCCAAGCACTTAGTTCAGTGCTCTGCACATAGTAAGCGCTCAATAAATACAATTGATGATGATGATGATATATGTTTGTACATATTTATTACTCTATTTATTTATTTATTTTACTTGTACATATCTATTCTATTTATTTTATTTTGTTAGTGTGTTTGGTTTTGTTCTCTGTCTCCCCCTTCTAGACTGTGAGCCCACTGTTGGGTAGGGACTGTCTCTATATGTTGCCAACTTGTATTTCCCAAGCGCTTAGTAGAGTGCTCTGCACACAGTAAGTGCTCAATAAATACAATTGATTGATTGATTGATTACTGTGTGCAGAGCACTGTATGGGGAGAGTACCATATGACAGAATTAGCTAACACGTTTTCTGCCCATAACGACTTTGCAGTCCAGAGATGAGCTTACAGTCTGGAGCACAATACTAAGAGCTAGGAAAGAATTCAGAGGTGGGAATTAGCCGTGGCCCTTGCACTGTGGGGGTGCTCACAATCTAGGTATAAAGGTGGGGAGAAGGAAACGGGAGACAGAAACATCGGGAGTGATGAAATCATTAGAACACAACACAGACAAATGCACACAATAGGCTCAAAATCTGGGGGCCTCTTTTCTGCTACTCCCCTCCCCCACAGAGCTTATTTCAGAGCTTAGAACAGTTCCTGGCACATAGTAAGCGCTTAACAAAGACCATTATTACTATTGCTATTATGACCCCAGGTCGGTACAGGAGAGTGGGAGGAAAAGGCGTTCTCTGGCTTTCAATCCCCATCGCCTCAGAATTGTTTCCCTCGCTCTCAGATCTCAGTGCGGAAAGTCAGGGAAGTGTCAGCCATCTTCCTCTTGTAGTCTTCGTCGAACCGCTCATTCTGCCTCACCGTGAAATGGTTTTTCCAGTCTCCGGGCATCCCTGCAACAAGGCCAAGACAGAGGCACGGTGACCAGCTCAGCCGTGGAGGCCCTGGTCAATGGGCAAACCGGCGGTGACGTTCCGGCCTGCGGGGTACACCTGGCTGAATCAAACCTGTGTGCTCTACCCCAGTGAGTCACTGGATTGTCATGGCCCCTCTGAGAGGGACTTTATATTTGCCACCAGTGGTCCTAGGGGCTGGGCTGCTCTGCACTCAGCACAGGTTCTGGGTCTGAACTCAGAGAACTTGGGATTGTATCCATTCTTTCTTTCTTTACCTTCTCTTATTTCTTTCTTTTCCTTCCTTTCTTCCTTCCCTTCCCTCCCTCCCTCCTTTCCTTTCCTTTCCTTTCCTTTCCTTTCCTTTCCTTTCCTTTCCTTTCCTTTCCTTTCCTTTCCTTTCCTTTCCTTTCCTTTCCTTTCCTTTCCTTTCCTTTCCTTCTTTCCTTTCCTTCCCTCCCCTCCCACTTCCCCTCCGCTCCCTCCCTCCCTCCCTCCCTTCCTGCCTTCCTGCCTTCCTGCCTTCCTTCCTTCCTTCCTCCCTCCCTCCCTTCCTTCCTTCCTTCCTTTTTTCCTTCCTTCCTTTTTTCCTTCCTCCTTTCCTTTCCTTTCCTTTCCTTTCCTTTCCTTTCCTTTCCTTTCCTTTCCTTTCCTTTCCTTTCCTTTCCTTTCCTTTCCTTTCCTTTCCTTCCCTTCCCTTCCCTTCCCTTCCCTTCCCTCCCCTCGCCTCGCCTTCCTTCCCTTTTCCTTCCTTCCCTTACCTTCTTTTCCTTCCCATCCCTTCCCTTCTTTTCCTTCCCTTCCCTTCCCTTCCCTTCCCTTCCCTTCCCTTCCCTTCCCTTCCCTTCCCTTCCCTTCCCTTCCCTTCCTTTTTCTTTCTTCCTTCCCTTCCTTGTGCCTCATGTGGGACTTGATTTATCTTGTATCTACCTCAGCACTCAGCACTAAGCACTCAGTATAGTGCTTAGCACATAGTAGGCATTTAACAAATAAGCAGCATGGTTTAGTAGATAGAGCACGGTCCTGGGAGTCAGAAGATCATGGGTTCTAATCCCGGTTCCACCACTTGTCTGCTGTGTGACCTTGGGCAAGTCGCTTCACTTCTCCGAACCTCAGTTACCTCATCTGTAAACTGGGGATTGAGACTGAGCCCCACATGGGACAGGGACTGCATCCAATTTGATTTACTTTCATCCACCCCAGTGCTTCGTACAGTGCCTGGTACATAGTAGGTGCTTAACAAATACCATGATAATAATAATTATTATTAAATACCACAGCTATTATGGACAGTGATTTTTCTAAACCCTTTCAGCTATCTGGAGGAAGGTTTGGATCTTCCCAGGAAAAGAAGCCTCACAGACCTTTCCTCATGAATGGGGAGATGGAATGGTCCATCACTGATAAAGGCATGGTGGTATAGTTGGCCATGGGGTTGTTCTTCATCACGTCGAATGAGGTGTGGTAGATGATTTTATCCACAGTCTCTTCAGGTAGATCCTTCTCCATGAATTGCAATAATTTCTGGAGCTCACGCTTTGGGTCCTGTTTGGAAAGGAGTTCGGAATGTCAGCCTGAACCCTGGGAGAGCCAAAGTAATAATAGTAATGATAATAATAATAATCACTGTGGTATTTGTTAGGGGTTTACTATGTGCCAGGCACTGTACTAAGCTCTGAGGCTGGGGGGAATACAAGCTAATTAGATTGGACAAAGTCTCTGTCCTACATTGGGCTCACAGTCTTAATCCCCATTTTAAAGATGAGGTCACTGAGGCCCAGAGAAGTGAAGTGACTTGCTCAAGATCACATAGATAAAAGCGGGTATCTTATCTCCATTTTACAGATGAGAAGCAGCGTGGATCAGTGGAAAGAGCACGGGCTTGGGAGTCAGAGGTCATGGGTTCAAATCGCGGCTCTGCCAACTGTCAGCTGGGTGACTTTGGGCAAGTCACTTCACTTCTCTGGGCCTCAGTTCCCTCATCTGTAAAATGGGGATGAAAACTGTGAGCCCCTTGTGGGACAACTTTATCACCTTGTAACCTCCCCAGCGCTTAGAACAGGGCTTTGCACACAGTAAGCGCTTAACAAATACCATCATTATTATTATTATTATGAGGAAACTGGGGTGCAGAGTGGTTAGGTGACTGACACGTGCCACATAGCAAGGCAGTGGCAGAAATGGGATTAGAACCTAGGTTACCTTACTTCTGGTCCCTTGCTCCCAAATGGAAAATTCCTCCACAAACACAAACCCTAGTGACATTCCCTCTAACTGGGAAAGGCGGAGGAGATAAAACTGTCTTCAGACCAGTCTGATATTTTGCAGCATGGCCTAGCAGATAGAGCACGGGCCTGGGAATCAGAAGGTCATACTAATAATAATAATTTATTAAGCGCTTACTATGTGCACAGCACTGTTCTAAGCACTGGGGAGGTTACAAGGCGATCAGGTTGTCCCATGGGGGGTTCACAATCTTAATCCCCCTTTTACAGATGAGGGAACTGAGGCACAGAGACGGTAAGTGACTTGCCCAAAGTCACACAGCTGACAATTGGCGGAGCCGGGATTCGAACCCATGAACTCTGACTCCAAAGCCCGGGCTCTTTCCACTGAGCCACGCTGCTTCTCCTGTGGTTTCTAATCCCGGCTCTGTGGCTTGTCTGCTGTGTCACCTTAGACAAGTCACTTCACTTTTCTGGGCCTCAGTTCCCTCATCTGGAAAATGGGGATTAAGATGTGAGCCCCTTGTGGGGCAGGGACTGTGTCCAACCTGATTGGCTCAGTGCTTAGAACAATGCCTGACACAAAATAATAATAATAATAATGATGGTATTTGTTAAGCGCTTACTGTGTGCCAAGCACTGCTCTGGGAATCAGAAAGACTTGGGTTCTAGTCCTTGCTCTGCCACTCGTCCACTGTGTGACCTTGGGCAAGTCACTTCACTTCCCTGGGTCTCAGTTATACCTCATCTGTGAAATAGGGATTGAGAAGCAGCATGGCTCAGTCCTACTGACAGCTCACCTCCTCCAGGAGGCCTTCCCAACTGAGCCCCCTTTTTCCTCTCCTCCTCCCCATCCCCCCCACCCTACCTCCTTCCCCTCCCCACAGCACCTGTATATATGTTTGTACAGATTTTTTACTCTATTTATTTTACTTGTACATATTTACTATTCTATTTATTGTATTAATGATGTGCATCTAGCTTTATTTCTATTTATTTTGATGACTTGACACCTGTCCACATGTTTTGTCTTGTTGCCTGCCTCCCCCTTCTAATCAATCAATCAGTCGATCGTATTTATTGAGCGCTTACTGTGTGCAGAGCACTGTACTAAGCGCTTGGGAAGTACAAGTTGGCAACATATAGAGACGGTCCCTACCCAACAGCGGGCTCACAGTCTAAAAGGGGGGAGACAGAGAACAAAACCAAACATACTAACAAAATAAAATAAATAGAATAGATATGTACAAGTAAAATAAATAAATAGAAATAAATAGACTTCTAGCCTGTGAGCCCGTTGTTGGGTAGGGACCGTCTCTATATGTTGCCACTTTGTACTTCCCAAGCGCTTAGTACAGTGCTCTGCACACAGTAAGCGCTTAATAAATGCGATTGAATGAATGACTGAATGTTCTGGAGGAGATACAAAGTAATCAGGTTGTCCCATGTGGGGCTCACAGTCTTACCCTCCATTTTACAGATGAGGTAACCGAGGCCCAGAGAAGTGAAACGTCTTGCCCAGAGTCACACAGCGGACAAGCGGCAAAGCCGGGATTAGAACCCACGACCTCTGACTCCGAAGCCCGGGCTCTTTCCACTAAGCCACGCTGCTTCTCAAACACTTACCAAATACCGTGATTACCATCATCTAAGTCTCCTAGCAGGAAGAAGCCCAGGTGGTTGGCGTTGGAGGAGCCCTGAAATTGTCCCGCTCCTCGCGTTCCCACTCACCTCCTTCATGTCTTCGTAGAAGAGGTAGAGAATGCGATGCTTGTCTTTCGCCTTCCACCATCCTTTCACGTGTTCGTACCAGGACCCCCAGAGCACTGTGAGAGGCCGAAAGAGAGCCAGAGGCAACAGAGATTTTATCAGAGCCGGAGGAGCTACAGGGATGGGCAACCCAGATGGAGAAGCGTCCTTTTTTTTTTTTAAAAAAAAAAAGATATTTGTTAAGTGCTTACTATGTATCAGGCACTGTATTAAACAATGGGATAGATACAAGCTAGTCAGGTTGGACACAATCCATGCCCCCCATGAGGCTCACAGTCTTAACCCCCATTATGATGATGGTATTTGTTAAGAGCTTACTACGTTCAAAGCACTGTTCTAAGCACTGGGGAGGTTATTCATTCATTCATTCAATCATATTTATTGAGCGCTTACTGTGTGCAGAGCACTGTACTAAGCACTTGGGGAAGTACAAGTTGGCAACATATAGAGATGGTCCCTACCCAACAGTGGGCTCACAGCGTAGAAGGGGGAGACAGACAACAAAACAAAACATACTAACAAAATAAAATAAATAGAATAAATATGTACAAATAAA
The DNA here is from genome assembly GCF_015852505.1 of Tachyglossus aculeatus. Classification (NCBI taxonomy): domain Eukaryota; kingdom Metazoa; phylum Chordata; class Mammalia; order Monotremata; family Tachyglossidae; genus Tachyglossus; species Tachyglossus aculeatus. The sequence goes on along the minus strand of NC_052067.1, from coordinate 130,707,544 downwards.
ATAAATAGAGTAATAAATACATACAAACATATATACATAGATACAGGTGCTGTGGGGAGGAAAAGGAGGTAAGGCAGGGGGATGGAGAGGGGGAGGAAGGGGAGAGGAAGGAGGGGGCTCAGTCTGGGAAGGCTTCCTAGTCTGGGAAGGCCTCCTGGTTACAAAGTTACAAGGCGATCAGGTTGTCCCATGGAGGGCTCAGAGTTTTAGTCCCCATTTCACAGATGAGGTAACTGAGGTCCAGAGAAGTTAAGGGACTTGCCCATAGTCACACAGCTGACAAGTGGCGGAGCAGGATTTGAACCCATGACCTCTGACTCCAAAGCCCGGACTCTTTCCACTGAGCCACGCTGCTTCTCTGTACAGATGAGGTAACTGTGGCACAATAATAATAATAATAGAGTCCCTTCTAGGCTGTGAGCCCGTTGTTGGGTAGGGACCGTCTCTGTATGTTGCTGACTTGTACCTCCCAAGAGCTTAGTACAGTGCTCTGCACACAGTAAGTGCTCAATAAATACGATTGAATGAATGAATGAATAATAATAATGGTGGTATTTGTTAAGCACTTTCTATGTGCTTAGCGTTGTTCTAAGCCTGGGGTAGATATAAGGTGATCAGAGGTCATGGGTTCAAATCCCAGCTCTGCCAATTGTCAGCTGTGTGACCTTGGGCAAGTCACTTAACTTCTCTGTGCCTCAGTTACCTCATCTGTAAAATGGGGATGAAGACTGTGAGCCCCCCGTGGGAAAACCTGATCACCTTGTAACCTCCCCAGCGCTTAGAACAGTGCTTTGCACATAGTAAGCGCTTAATAAATGCCATTATTATTATTATTATTATTATTATTAAGGGCAAAGAACATTTAGATTGTGAGCCCCATGTGGGACAGGCACTGTGTCCAACCTGATTATCTTGAGCTGCTTTTAGTAAAGCACTTGGGACATAATAAGAAAAGCAGCATGGCCTAGTGGATAAAGCATGGGCCCGGAAGTCTTACCATGGCTCCGCCGCTTGTCTGTTGTGTGACCTTTGGCAAGTCACTTCACTTCTCTGTGCCTCAGTTACCTCATCCGTAAAATAGGGATTAAGACTGAGATCATAATGTGGGGCAGGGCCTGTGTCCAACCTGATTATCTTGTATCTACCACCAATCTCAGTCCGGTGCTTGGCACATAGTAAGCAAGCGCTTAACAAATTCCACGATTATTATTATTAATTATTATCCCACGGTTCCTCCAGAAACCTTGCTGCCACTGCTAGAAACAGAGTCCTTCAACATGGATGATGATGATATTTGTTCAGTGCTTACCATGTTCCAAGCAGTATGGCTTAATGGAAAGAGCGTGGGCTTGGGTTCGAATCCCAACCCCTCCACGTGTCTGCTATGTGACTTTGGGAAAGTCACTTAACTTTTCTGGGCCTCAATTAAAAGTGTGAGCCCCAGGTGGGACAACCTGATTACCCTGTATCTACCCCAATGCTTAGAACAGTGCTTGGCACATAGTAAGCACTTAACAAATCCCATAATTATTATTTAGACTGTGAGCCCACTGTTGGGTAGGGACTGTCTCTATATGTTGCCAACTTGTACTTCCCAAGCGCTTAGTACAGTGCTCTGCACACAGTAAGCGCTCAATAAATACGATTGATTGATTGATTGATTATTATTTCAGGCACATAACAATAAGAATAATAAAAGTTGTGGCATTTGTTAAGCACTTACTATGTGCCAGGCACTGTACTAAGTGCTGGGATGGATACAAGCAAATTGGATTGGGCACAATCTCTGTCGCACATGAGGCTCACAGTCTCAATCCCCATTTTCCAGATGAGGTGACTGAGGCCCAGAGAAGTGAAGTGACTTGCCCAAGATCACACAGCAGACAAGGCGGAGCCAGGATTAGAACCCATGACCTTCTGACTCGGAGGCCCGTGCTCTAGCCACTACACCACGGTGTAGCGTACTAAGCACTGGGTTATAAGTAAGTTGTATTGGTTGTGAGCTCTAGATTAAGAGCTCATTGTGGGTGGGGAATGGGAATGGGTCTACCAACTGTTATATTGTACGCTCCCAAGCACTTAGTACAGTGCTCTCAGCAGACGCTAAGTGCTCAATAAAAATGACGGAGTGACTAAAAAACACAGGAAGGCCAAGCAGCTGTGGGGGGCTGCAAATCCACCACCCTGGGCAGACCACCATGGTGAGTGGCAACTGAGAGAGCAAATCCGTTGCATCGACTGAGATTCCCCAAAACAGGAAAGTGGATCAATGCAGCAAGGATGGATCTTTAAGTGAAAAACCACACCGGAGGGAGTGTGGGTGGTCCATTGCTCTTCCCTGACACACTCACCGGCGTGGAAAGAATCTCACGGAGAGCCCCAAATTCAAAAGTAAAGGACTGAGCCGGAATCATCTTCCCACTTTCCCTGTGAACCTTCGAATCAGTTGGGAAGCGAAACAGAGAATTATTTTAGTACCTCTTCCAGTCATGAATGACTCCATGTACTCTTCCCAGGTTCCTGGGTCAGGGATCGTTTTATTCATTCTTGAAAAGTGATAGTAGGACACTAGACAGTCTTTGGCATTTCTTGCTATATAGATGATCTAGAGGAGATGTGACGGAGGCAGAGAAAAACAGAATTAGGGAGAAAAGGAATGATTCCTTAGTGGCCACCAATCAACATATCCACCCAGGGATAAATGTAAATAATAATAATAATCATTCATTCATTTATTCTATAGTGTTTATTGAGTGCTTACTGTGTGCAGAACACTGTACTAAGCACTTGGAAAGTACAATTCAGCAACAGAGACAATCCCTACCCAACAATAAGCTCACAGTCTAGAAGCGGGGAGACAGACAACGAAACAACACAAGTAGACAGGCATCAATAGCGTCAAAATAAATAAATAGAATTTATAGATCTATGTACATCATTAATAAAATAAACAGAATAATAAATATGCACACATATTCACATGTGCTATGGGGCAGGGAGGCGGGTAGAGCCCCCCTTTTAGACTGTGAGCCCACTGTTGGGTAGGGACTGTCTCTATATGTTGCCAATTTGTACTTCCCAAGCGCTTAGTACAGTGCTCTGCACATAGTAAGAGCTCAATAAATACGATTGATGATGATTATGATAGAGCAGAGGGAGGGAGTCGGCGCGATGGGGAGGGGAGGAGGAGCAGAGGAAAAGGGGGGTAGGAGGGGGCGAGGTGATAATAATTATCGTGTTTGTTAAGCACTTACTATGTGCCAAGCACTCTTCTAAGTGACACAAGGTAATCAGGTTGTCTCACATGGGGCTCACAGTCTTAATCCCCATATCACAGATAAGGGAACTGAGGCACAGAGAAGTTAAGTGGCTTGCCCAAAGTCACACAGCAAAGTGGCAGAGCCAGGATTAGAATCCACGTCCTCTGATTCCCAAGCCCGGGCTCTTTCCGCTAAGCCATGCTGATCTGAGTAAAGCATTCCGGGAATTTTTAGGTGGGGCAGAAATCCTAAATGACAACCGTGAGAAACGTTCCGGTCTTATTTCAGCCCAGCCTGTTGTTCACTTAGGAAGAGAAGTCCTGACTTGCCAGAGAATCACAGGGTTGGGAAGAGGCTTTTGAATCGGGTTGACCCCTTGGGAACGGGACAGAATGGAGTGGATTTGAGATGAAAGATGGTTTAGGGGCAAAGAGGCTGATCTGGAAGATGTCCCTTGTCTAATGAGAAACGCTTTCAATCAATCAATCAATCGTATTTATTGAGCGCTTACTGTGTGCAGAGCACTGTACTAAGCGCTTGGGAAGTACAAGTTGACAACATATAGAGACAGTCCCTACCCAACAGTGGGCTCACAGTCTAAACGGGGGAGACAGAGAACAAAACCAAACATACTAACAAAATAAAATAAATAGAATAGATATGTACAAGTAAAATAAATAGAGTAATAAATATGTACAAACATATATACATATATACAGGTGCTGTGGGGAAGGGAAGGAGGTAAGATGGGGGGATGGAGAGGGGGGCGAGGGGGAGAGGAAGGAAGGGGCTCAGTGTGGGAAGGCCTCCTGGAGGAGGTGAGCTCTCAGTAGGGCCTTGAAGGGAGGAAGAGAGCGAGCTTGGCGGATGGGCAGAGGGGGGCATTCCAGGCCTGGGGGATGAGGTGGGCTGGGGGTCGATGGTGGGATGGGAGAGAACGAGGTATGGTGAAGAGATTAGTGGCAGAGGAGCGGAGGGTGCGGGCTGGGCTGGAGCAGGAGAGAAGGGAGGTGAGGTAGGAGGGGGCGAGGTGATGGACAGCCTTGAAGCCCAGGGTGAAGATGTCCCTTGTCTAATGAGAAATGCTTTTCCTCTGACACCTAACCAACAGGGCCTGGGCATCCTTTGGTGTTTGAACTCTCGATGTCACTAGGTGTGTTGGATTATAATAGGCCTGGGGAGAGCACAAAATGTCAAATCAATCAATAGTATTTATTTAGTGCTTACTATGTGCAGAGTAAAGCACAGCCCTGGCTGACCTCTGAGCCCCAAAGTTTTTTCTTACCCAATCAATCCATCAAACGTATTTATCGAGTGCTTACTTTTTTGTGTGGTATCTTTTAAGGGCTAACTAGGTGTTCACTCAATCACCTTGCCCCCTCCTACCTCTCCTCACTACGCTCCTCCTCCGACCCAGTCCGCACACTTCACTCTTCTAATCCCAACCTACTCACTGTACCTCCATTCATTCATTCATTCAATCGTATTTATTGAGCGCTTACTGTGTGCACAGCACTGTATTAAGTGCTTGGGAAGTACAAGTCGGCAACATATAGAGACAGTCCCTACCCAACAGTGGGCTCACAGTCTAGAAGGGGGAGACAGACAACAAAACAAAACATATTAACAAAATAAAATAAATAGAATAGTAAATATGTACAAGCCTCCACCTTGTCTATCTTGCTGCCAACCTCTCTCCCGTGTCATTCAGTCAATCATATTTATTGAGGGCTTACTGTTTGCAGAGCACTGTACTAAGCGCTTGGGAAGTACAAGTTGGCAACATATAGAGACGGTCCCTACCCAACAACGGGCTCACAGTCTAGAAGGGGGAGACAGACAACAAATCAAAACATGTGGACAGGTGTCAAAATAGTCAGAACAAATAGAATTAAAGCTATATGCACATCATTAGCAAAATAAATAGTAAATATGTACAAGTGAAATAAATAGAGTAATAAATCTGTACAACTATATATACAGGTGCTGTGGGGAGGGGAAGGAGGTAGGGCGGGGGGATGGGGAGGAGGAGCGTCCTGTCTCTGGCCTGGAATGCCTGCCCTCTAAATGCTGGATATAGAGATAATCAGGTTGGACATGGTCTCTGTCCCACATGGGGCTCACAGTCTTAATCCCCATTTTACAGATGGGGTAACTGAGGCCCAGAGAAGTGAAGTGGCTTGCCCAAGGTCACACAGCAGATGAGTGGCGGAGCTGGGGGAGCAGGTCCTGGTAACTCCCAGGCCCTTGATCTATCCTCTAGACCACATTGCTTCTCATACAGAGCACTGTAGTGAACGCTTGGGAGAGGATAGAGCATGGGTTTGGAAGTCAGAAGGTCCTGGCTCTGCCACTTGTCTGCTGTGTGGCCTCAGGCAAGTCACTCCACTTCTCTGGGCCTCAGTGACCTCATCTGTAAAATGGGGGATTAAGACTGTGAGCCCCGCTTGGGACAGGGGCTTTGTCCAACATGATTAGCTTCTATCCACTTTAGTGCTTAATGCAGTGTTTGGCACATAGAGAAGCAGCGTGGCTCAGTGGAAGGAGCACGAGCTTTGGAGTCAGAGGTCATGGGTTCAAATCCCGGCTCTGCCAATTGTCAGCTGTGTGACTTTGGGCAAGTCACTTGACTTCTCTGTGCCTCAGATACCTCATTTGTAAAATGGGGATTAAGACTGTGACCCCCCAGTGGGACAACCTGATCACCTTGTAACCTCCCCAGCACTTAGAACAGTGCTTTGCACATAGTAAGTGCTTAATAAATGCCATCATTATAGTAAGTGCTTAACAAATGACATTATTATTACCTTATTCCTGCCCATCTCTAAAATCCTCCCCTTTCTTTCCATCTGAACGGCTACCATATTAATGCAAGCACTTACCCCATCTTGTCTTGATTATCGTTTCAGCGTCTTTGCTGAGCTCCCTGCCTCCTGTCTCTCCCCACTCCAGTCCATAATCCACTCGGATGCCCGGATCATTTTCCTTCAAAAACGTTCAGACTATGTTTCCTCACTCCTCTAGAAACTCCAGTGGTTGTCCATCCACCTCTGCATCATACTGAGCCCCCTTTTTCCTCTCCTCCTCCTCATCCCCCCCACCCTACTTCCTTCCCCTCCCCACAGCACCTATATATGATGATGGTATTTATTAAGCACTTACTAGGTGCAAAGTACTGTTCTAAGCGCTGGGGAGGTTACAAGGTGATCAGGTTGTCCCAGGGGGGGCTCACAGTCTTATTCCTCATTTGACAGATGAGGGAATTGAGGCACAGAGAAGTGAAGTGACTTGCCCAAAGTCACACAGCTGACAAGTAGTGGAGTCGGGATTTGAACCCATGACCTCTGACTCCAAAGCCCGGGCTCTTTCCATTGAGCAACACTGCTTCTCTATACAGATAATCAATCAATCATATTTATTGAGTGCTTACTGTGTGCAGAGCACTGTACTAAGCACTTGGGAAGTACAAGTTGGCAACATATAGAGACAGTCCCTACCCAACAGTGGGCTCACAGTCTAAAAGGGGGAGACAGAGAACAAAACCAAACATACTAACAAAATAAAATAAATAGAATAGATATGTACAAGTAAAATAAATGTAAGGTGATTGAGTTAGTTAGCCCTTAAAAGATACCACGCAAAAAAGTAAGCACTCGATCAATACGTTTGGTAGATTGATTGGGTAAGAAAAAGCTTTGGGGCTCAGAGGTCAGCCAGAGCTGTGCTTTACTCTGCACATAGTAAGCACGAAATAAATACTATTGATTGGCTGATTGATTTGACGTTTTGTGCTCTCCCCAGGCCTATCATAGTCCAACACACCTAGTGACATACAGTAATAAAGAGCGACAATCCCTGCCCACTATAAGCTCACAATCTAGAGTGGGGGAGGCAGACGTCAATAGAAATAAATAAAATGACAGATATATGCATAAGTGCTCTGGGGCTGGGAGAAGGGGACAGAGCAGAGGGAGAAAGTCAGGGTGACGTAGAAGGGAGTGGGAGATGAGAAAAGTGGGGCTTAGTCTGGGAAGGCGTCTTGGAGGAGATGGGCCTTCAGGAAGGTTTTGAAGTGGGGGAGAATCAATGTCTGGCGCATTTGAGGTGTTTCACGACAGAGGCAGGACGTGGGCCAGGGTTCAGTGGTGAGACAGGTGAGATCAAGGTACTTCCCAAGCGCTTAGTACAGTGCTCTGCACACAGTAAGCGTTCAATAAATACAATTGATTGATTGATTGATCAAGGCAGAGTGAAAAGGTGGGCACCAGAGGAGCGGAGGGTGTGGGCTGGGTTGTAGAAGAAGAGAAGGGAGGTGAGGTAGGAGGGGGTGAAGTGATGGAGTGTTTTAAATAATAATAATAATAATAATCATAATGATGGCATTTGTTAAGCACTTACTATGTGCAAAGAACTATTCTAAGCACTGGGGAGGATACAAGGTGATCACGTTGTCCCACGTGGGGCTCACAGTCTTCATCCCCATTTTACAGACGAGGGAACTGAGGCATAGAGAAGTGGAGTGACTCGCCCAAAGTCACACAGCTGACAACTGGTGGAGCCGGCATTTGAACCCATGACCTCTGACTCCAAATCCCGGGCTCTTTCCACTGAGCCACGCTGCTTCTCATTTTAAAGCCAATGGTGAGGAGTTTGTGTTTGATACTGAGGTGGATAGGCGACCATTGGAGATTTTTGAGGATGGGGGGTGATGTGCCCTGAACGTTTCTGTAGGAAGATGATCCGGGCAGCTGAGTGAAGTACAGGCTGGAGTGGGGAGAGACAGAAAGCAGGGAGGTCAGCAAGGAGGCTGACGTAGTAATCTAGGCGGGATAGGATGAGAGATTGTATGAACGTAGTAGCAGTTCGGATGGAGAGGAAAGGGCGGATTTTAGTTCACCGGTGATGCAGAGGAGAGAGATTCAATCGTATTTATTGAGCACTTACTGTGTGCAGAGCACTGTATTAAGTGCTTGGGAAGTACAAGTTGGTAACATCTAGAGATGGTCCCTACCCAACAACGGGCTCACAGTCTTGAAGGGGGAGACAGACAACAAAACAAAACATGCGGACAGGTGTCAAGTCGTCAGAACAAATAGAATGAAAGCTAAATGCACATCATTGACAAAATAAATAGAATAGTAAATACGTACCAGCAAAATAGAGTGATAAATCTGTGCAAACATATATACGGTGCTGTGGGGAGGGGAAGGAGGTAGGGCGGGGGGGTTGGGGAGGAGGAGAGATGGGCCGAACCTCCGGCAGATCGGGGGAATTGGGTGGCATTGATCGATGGGCTCAGCACGGTGGGGTTTAACTCCTCCGGAAGGGCGGGCTCGCCTCACCTTGCAATTGTGTTCCCAGAAGGACGGAGGCAGCAGCTGGACGGGCAGGTGAGTTTTCAGCGTTCGGGGAGAGGGCATCTTCAGAGCCAGATCCAACCCTGGAATAGAGTTCCTCTAGACTGTGAGCTTGTGTTGGCCAACTGCTGTATTGTATAATAATAATAATAATAATAATAGCATTTATTAAGTGCTTACTATGTGCAAAGCACTGTTCTAAGCACTGAGGAGGTTACAAGCTGATCAGGTTGTCCCACAGGGGGCTCACAGTTTTCATCCCCATTTTCCAGATGAGGGAACTGAGGCGCAGAGAAGTGAAGTGACTTGCCCAAAGTCACACAGCTGACACGTGGCAGAGCCGGGATTGGAACCCATGACCTCTGACTCCAAAGCCCATGCTCTTTCCACTGAGCCATGCTGCTTCCCGATTCTATTGTATTCTCCCAAGTGCTTAATACAGTGCTCTGTGCACAGTAAGAGTTCGATCAATACGATTGAGCTACTGGTTCATTCATTCATTCATTCATTCAATCGTATTTATTGAGCGCTAACTGCGTGCAGAGCACTGTACTAAGCTCTTGGGAAGTACAAGTCGGCAACATACAGGGACGGTCCCTACCCAACAATGGGCTCACAGTCTAGAAGGGGGAAAAAGGCAACAATTGATTGATTCCAAATGTTACAAGGAAAAAGATTCAAATGGCTCCTCCCCACTCAGTCACTTGGATTCTCTAAATCCTATCTGGGCCACCTCAGGAACCAGCTTATTCAGAATAATAATAATAATGATAATTGTGGTATTTGGTAAGCACTTACTATATTCTGGGCACTCTACTAAACTCTGGGGTAGAGATAAAGTAATTGAGTTGGACATAGTCCCCGTCCCACCTAGGACTCAGAGTCTTAATCCCCATTTTAAAGATGAGGGAACTGAGGCACAGAGACGTGAAGTGACTTGCCCAGGGACACACAGCAGGCAAACAGCGGAGCCGGGATTAGAATCCAGATCCTTCTGATTCCCAGGCCCGTGCTTTATCCACTAGGCCACGCTGTCAATCAATCGTATTTATTGAGGATTTACTGTGCGCAGAATACTGTATTAAGCACTTGAAAAAGTACAGTATAACAGGGTTGGTAGACATGCCCCCTGCCCACAAGGAGTTTACAATCTAGAGGAAAAATGGGGCTTGTCAGGAAGGAGGCTTGAGTTATATGTATATATCTGTAATTTATTTATTTATATTAATGTCTGTCTTCCCCTATAGACTGTGAGCTCGCTGTGGGCAGGGACTGTGTGCCACTTAACAAATACCATTATTATTATTATTATTAAGTGGTGGAGGTGGGATTGGAACCCAAGTCCTTCCAACTCCCAGGCCTGCATCCTAGACGACGCTGAGCCTGGGCCAGAGAGCTTTCATTAAGCGCTTAGTACAGTGCTCGGCACACAGGAAGCGCTCAATAAATACGACTGAATGAATGCATGAATCGAGCTTGGTCACGATAGCACAAAACGCGAAACGCAAACTCGGTCAGCGCTTACCAGAGTTCAAGGGCGGTGGAAGAGTCCACTCCAGAAATGGATGTCTGTCGAAAGTGTTGGCTCGGTGACACTTCTGTACGTCTCCATCATTTTGGATCATGTCGACAATCTCCTGGGTCCATGTTGTCCCTGAAAACATTCCAGAACGTCATTCTTTCTCCATCCCTTGGTCACCTGTTTGAGCTCGGTGTTATTAGATTCCTCAATTCCCCGGCAGAAGACCTCACCTCTCTTGCTAGGGGAAGAATGGAGTTCTGAACAAGGGGCTATGCAGTCGGACATTGGCAAGATGACTAATAATAATAATAGTAATTGTGGTAGTTGTTAAGCACTTACTATGTGTCAAGCACTTTATTAAACTTTGGGATAGAGACAAGATAATCGGGTCCCACATGGGGAACCCACTCTGAGTAGGAGGGAGAACTAGACTGTGAGCCCGCTGTTGGGTAGGGATCGTCTCTATATGTTGCCAACTTGTACTTCCCAAGCGCTTAGTACAGTGCTCTGCACACAGTAATCGCTCAATAAATACGATTGAATGAATGAATGAATGAGCCACAGTTATCATTTTTTCCCCTCCCATTTATTTGCCTTGGGCAGATCTCTTTCTAATCCAACTGCTCCCTGAATCCCACCATCCTCTGCAGGAGGAATCGTTCTTGTGTTCATTTTCCCCTCCTCACCGCCATGCTGAGGGGGAGGTGTTAGAGTGGCTTTTCGCACAGAAACAGAAAACCAGTCACAGTTATAAAAATTGTGAGGATACCCCCAACAGCCTCCTAGTGCCAGATGTGCTACTGTTTTCTTCCAGCTGCAATCGATTTTAAAGTCTGTCTCCCCCTCTAGATTGTAAGCTCCCTGTGGGCAGGGTGGTGTCTGCCAACTCTGTTATAGTGTACTCTCCCGAGTGCTTAGTACAGTGCTCTGCACGTGGTACGTTTTCAATAAATATGATTGATCGATTCTAGGTTCTACAGTTCGCTTGCTCACTCACCTCTGTTTCAATGAGCCACCGATATCTTTTTCCCCACCCATTTCTTTTCCTTGGTCATGTCTCTCTTTAATTAAACTGCTCCCCAAATCCCACCATCCTCTTCGGGAAGAATTGTCTGTGGGTTCGTTCCCCCACAGTGCCGAGAAGGAGCCGTTAGATCTGCTTCCCACCCCAGATCAGAAAACCAGCCACAGAGTTATGAAAGAACTCAGAGGATCATCATCATCATCAATTGTATTTATTGAGCACTTACTGTGTGCAGAGCACTGTACTAAGCGCTTAGGAAGTACAATTTGGCAACATATAGAGACAGTCCCTACCCAATAGTGGGCTCACAGTCTAAAAGGGGGAGAGAGGATGCTCCAAAGAGCTTCTCAGTCCCAGATGTCTGCTGTTTTCTCCCAGCTGCAATTGACTTTAATGTAATAACAATAATTTTGGTATTTGTTAAGCGCTCCCTGTGTACCAGGCACCGTACTAAGCGCTGCGATGGTTACAAGCCAATCGGGTTGGACACAGTCCCCGTCCCACATGGGGCTCACGGTCTCAATCCCCATTTTAAAGATAAGGTAACCGAGGCCCAGAGAAGTGGAGTGGCTTGCCCAAGGTCCCGCAGCAGAGCCATAATTAGAACTCACAACCTCACAGGCCGCACTCGATCCATTCTGCCACGCTGCTTCTCATGTCTGTCTCCCCTTCTCGACTGTAAGCTCCTTGAGAGCGGGGAACGTGTCTCCCGACTTGTTATATTGGACTCTCCCAAGGGCTTAGTGCAGGGCTGTGCACGCAGTAAGCGCTCAGTAAATACCCCTAATTGATGAATCGGTTGATTGAAGGTGGGAAGAGGCTGAGTGCTTGAGATAAAAATATCAGAAGGCATCCTTGGCCGATTCAGTAGCAAGCTTGGGGTGACCAGCTGCAAATTGGACTGTCTGGGATCAAAATGTCCTAGTCCGGTGGCTCAGCGGAGGGAGGAGTTGACGATGGGGCCGGAGGCTAGTGGGCCTTGGGCAACTTTTTGCCCAGCTGTTCAAGCGGCCCTTGGTTCAGGAGAGAAAAGGGAAAAGCCAGGGTGAGGGGGAAGGGTGCGAAGCCACCCTGGCTCAATCAATCAGTCAGTGCTATTTAATAATAATGGCATTTATTAAGCGCTTACTATGTGCAAAGCACTGTTCTAAGCGCTGGATAATTGAGTGCTTACTGTGTGCAGGGCACTATACTCCGTGCTTGGGAAAGTAATAATTGTGGTGCTTGTTAAATGCTTACTATGTTCCTTTCAAGGCCCTACTGAGAGCTCACCTCCTCCAGGAGGCCTTCCCAGACTGAGCCCCCTCCTTCCTCTCCCCCTCCTCCCGCTCTCCATCCCTCCCGCCTTACCTCCTTCCCTTCCCCACAGCACCTGTATATATGTATATATGTTTGTACATATTTATTACTCTATTTATTTATTTTACTTGTACATATCTATTCTATTTATTTTATTTTGTTAATATGTTTGGTTTTGTTCTCTGTCTCCCCCTTCTAGACTGTGAGCCCGCTGTTGGGTAGGGACCATCCCTATATGTTGCCAACTTGTACTTCCCAAGTGCTTAGTACAGTGCTCTGCACACAGTAAGCGCTCAATAAATACGATTGATTGATTGATTGATTCCAGACAGTATACTAACTTGTCTGTTTATTTTGTTTATTTTTTATTTTTTTTCATTTATTAAGCGCTTACTATGTGCATAGCACTGTTCTAAGCGCTGGGGAGGTTACAAGGTGATCAGATTGTCCCACGGGGCTGCTTATTGTTACATTGTACTCTACCAAGTGCTGAGTATGGTGCTCGGCACACAGTAAGCGCTCAATAAATACGATTGATTGATAGATTGATTGCAGACAGTATACTAACTTGTCTGTTAATTTTGTTTATTTTTTATTTTTTTTTCATTTATTAAGCGCTTACTATGTGCACAGCACTGTTCTAAGCACTGGGGAGGTTACAAGGTGATCAGATTGTCCCACGGGGCTGCTTATTGTTACATTGTACTCTACCAAGCGCTTAGTACGGTGCTCGGCACACAGTAAGTGCTCAGTAAATACAATTCACCTACTGACTGCTGGGACAGATGCAGGCTAATCAGGTTGGACGCTGTCCCTGTCCCACATGGGGCTCAGAGTCTTAATCCCCATTTTGCCAAGCATTCATTCATTCATTCATTCATTCAATCGTATTTATTGAGCGCTTACTGTGTGCAGAGCACTGTACTAAGCGCTTGGGAAGTACAAGTGGGCAACATATAGAGACGGTCCCTACCCAACAACGGGCTCACAGTCTAAAACTGTCACCCCATGACCCTCGTGGACTCATGGGCTCAGTCCCCATTTTCCAGATGAGGCAACCGAGGGCCAGGGAAGTAAAGTGACTTACCCAAGGTCACATGGCAGACAAGTGGCAGAGCAGGGATTAGAAAGCACTGTTCTAAGCGCCGGGGGAGATACAAGGTAATCAGGTTGTCCCACATGGGTCTCACAGTCTTAATCCCCATTTTACAGATGAGGGAACTGGGGCACAGAGAAGTGTAGTGGCTTGCCCAAGGTCACACAGGAGACATGTGGCAGAGCCGGGATTAGAACCCACATCCTCTTACTCCCAAATCCGGGCTCTTGCCGCTAAGCCATGCTGCTTCTCTTTATTGAGCACTTACTGTGTGTGGGAGTACGATAAAACAACAAACAGACACATTCCCTGCCCACAACAAGCTCACAGTCTAGAGGGGGTCTGTCTACCTGTTTTGTTTTGTTGTCTGTCTCCCCGCCTTCTAGACTGTGAGCCCGTTGTTGGGTAGGGACCGTCTCTATATGTTGCCGACTTGTACTTTCCAAGCACTTAGTACAGTGCTCTGCACACAGTAAGCGCTCAATAAATACGCTTGATTGATTGATTGATTGATTGATTGATTAGAAGGGGGAGGCAGACAACAAGACAAAACATGTGGACAGGTGTCAAGTCATCAGAATAAATAGAAATAAAGCTAGATGCACATCATTAATACAATAAAAAGAATAGTAAATGTGTACAAGTAAAATAGAGTAAAAAAATCTGTACAAACATATATAAATGCGATTGAATGAATGAATGAATAATAATAATAATGACGGTATTTGGTAAGTGCTTACTATGTGCCAAGCACTGTTCTAAGCACTGGGGGAGATACAAAATAACCAGGTTGTGCCCTGTGGAGCTAACAGTCTTAATCCCATTTTACAGAGGAGGGAACTGAGGCACATGGAAGTGAAGTGACTTGCCCAAAGTCACACAGCTGACAAGTGGCGGAGCCGGGCAGCGTGGCTCCGTGGAAAGAGCATGGCTTTGGGAGTCAGAGGTCATGGGTTCTAATCCCGGCTCCACAACTTGTGAGCTGTGTGACTTTGGGCAAGTCGCTTCACTTCGCTGAGCCTCAGTTACCTCATTTGTCAAATGGGGATAATAATAATAATAATAATAATGGCATTTATTAAGTGCTTACTATGTGCAAAGCACTGTTCTAAGCACTGGGGTTGAAGACTGTGAGCCCCACGTGGAACAACCTGATCACCTTGTATCTCCCCCAGCGCTTAGAACAGTGCTTTGCACATAGTAAGCCCTTACAAATGCCATTATTATTATTATTATTATTGTTATTATTATTATTATCATTAGAATCCATAACCTCTGGTTCCCAAGCCCGGGCTCTTTCCACTGAGCCACGATGGCGATGAAAAAAAAAAAAGATTGTGAGCCCATGTGGGACAATAACAATAACAATAATGATGGCATTTATTAAGCACTTACTATGTGCAAGTGCTGGGGACCAGAAGCGTGTCCATCCTAATTAGCTTGCATTCATTCAATCATATTTATTGAGCACTTAAGAGAAGCAGTGTGGCTCAGTGGAAAGAGCACGAGCTTGGGAGTCAGAGGTCATGGGTTCTAATTCCGGCTCCGCCACTTGTCTGCTGTGTGACTTTGGGCAAGTCACTTAAGTTCTCTGGGCTTCAGTTACCTCATCTGTAAAATGGGGATTAAGACTGTGAGCCCCACGTGGGACAACCTAATCACCTGGTATCCCCCCCCCAACACTTAGAAAAGTAAGAGCTTAACAAACACCATCATCATCATCACCTACCCCAGAGCTTAATACAGTGCCTGGCATATAGTAGGCGCTTAACAAATACCCTTAAAAAAAGGTATTGGATTCACATTTTGCATATGAGGGAGCTGAAGCCCAGAGAAGTTAAACGACTTGCCCAAGGTCACCCAGCAGACAAGTGGTAGAGTCGGGTTATGCTATGTGATGGTGGAGAATGATGGACGGTGGAGAGGGGAGAGAAAAAGAATTAGTGTTTGGCCATCATAGTTTATAAATAGCTCGGATATCCAGTTAGTCTAGGGATCCTATTTGGGGTTGAATAAATGCCCCGAGTGGCTTGAGGACTAATGTTTCCGGGAATTGTGGTAATTCAATGAAAAATCAATGTGAAACATTCTGAGACCTGTCAATGTCTGGTGTTCATTTATTCCTTCATTCAATCTTATCTAGACTGTGAACCCACTGTTGGGTAGGGACCGTCTCTATATGTTGCCAACTTGTACTTCCCAAGCCCTTAGTACAGTGCTCTGCACACGGTAAGCGCTCAATAAATACGATTGAATGAATGAATGAATTTACTGTGCACTTATGGGACAAGACAGTGTTTTTCCTGGCCTCCAGTTCCCATAGGCCCTTGTGGAATATCGGTCTTTTCTGCTCTTATACACATCAGAGAAACAGAGCAGCACCATGACAAAAGTTTAGCTTGATTTTTATAATTATCCTGGTCAAGCAGGAAAGATATACATACTTGCCTTTGAGGCAAAGAGGAGAAAGGAGACTCCCACTCTCTCCATCTTCTCTCTTGCAATATCAACCCCCCAACCCCTGAAAATATCGAAAATATCAGAACAGAAACTCCATACATGGGCTTTAAAGCTCTCAATCCCCTTGCCCCGTCCTATCTCACCTCACTGCTCTCCTATCATCAATCGTGTTTATTGAGCGCTTACTATGTGCAGAGCACTGTACTAAGCGCTCTCCTACTCTAACCCAGCCTGTTCACTTCACTCACCGTGCTTTGATCTCGTCTATCTCACCACCAATCTCTCGCCCACACCCTGTCTCTGGCCTGGACCGCCCTTAACTCTTCATATCTGCCAGACGATCACTCTCCCCACCTTCAAAATCTTTTTGAAGGCGCATCGCTCCAAGAGTCCTTCCCTGAGTAAGCCCTCATTTCCTCTTCTCCCACTCAATCAATCGATCAATCAAACATATTTGTTGAGTGCTCACTGTGTGCGGAGCACTGTACTAAGCACTTGGGAGAGTACAGTACAACAGAATTAGCAGACGCATTCCCTGCTCATAACAGGTTTACAGTTCAGAGGAACCAGACGTCTTTCCACATTGCCCTTGGATTTACTCCTTTTAGTCACCCCCTCCCTCAACCCCGCAGCATTCATGTACACACCCACAATTTATTAATTTATATTGATGTCTGCCTCCCTCTCTAGACTGAAAGCTTCTTGTGGTCAGGGATCGTGTCTGCCAACTCTGCTGTGTAGTACGCTCCCCAGTGCTTAGTTCAGTCACCTCCTCCAGGAAGCCTTCCCAGACTGAGCCCCCTTTTTCCTCTCCTCCTCCCCATCCCCTCCTCTGCCCTTCCTCCTTCCCCTCCCCACAGCACTTGTATATATTCGTACAGATTTATTACTCTATTTATTTCAATTGTACACATTTACTATTCTATTATTTTGTTAATTATGTGCATATAGCTATAACTCTATTTGTTCTGATGGTGTTGACACTTGTCTACATGTTTTGTTTTGTGGTCTGTTCCCCTTCTAGTCTGTGAGCCCGTTTTCGGGTAGGGACCGTCTCTATATGTTGCCGCCTTGTACTTTCCAAGCGCTTAGTACAGTGCTCTGCACACAGTAAGCGCTCAATCAATATGATTGAATGAATGAACGGATGAATGCTCTGCACAGAATAAGCGCTCAATAAATACGATTGTCTGATTAATTGACCTGTTTCCTCAGGCACGGACATTTTCTGAAGGGGAGCCCTTCTCCAGATGAGTTGCGGGTCAGGGAAGGGAGCTGTGGTAAACAGGGATAGTTCCCCAATAGGAACCGACTTTCTTGTATTGAGAAGCAGCGTGGCTTAGCGGAAGGAGCACGGGTTTGGGAATCAGAGATCATTCATTCATTCAATCGTATTTATTGAGCGCTTACTGTGTGCAGAGCACTGTCCTAAGCGCTTGGGAAGTACAAGTTGGCAACATATAGAGACGGTCCCTACCCGTGAGTTCTAATTCCGCCTCCACCACTTGTCAGCTATGTGACTTTGGACAAGTCACTTCACTTCTCTGCCTCAGTTCCCTCATCTGGAAAACAGGGATTAAGACTGTGAGCTCCATGTGGGGCAGCCTAATTACCTTAATGATAATAATAATAATAATAATAATGATGGTATTTGTTAAGCGCTTACTATGTACAAAGCACTGTTCTAAGCGCTGGGGAGGTTGCAAGGTGATCAGGTTGTCCCAGGGGGCTCACAGTTTTAATCCTCATTTTACAGATGAGGTAACTGAGGCACAGAGAAGTTAAGTGACTTGCCCAAAGTCACACAGCTGACAAGTGGCAGAGCCGGGATTTGAACCCATGACCTCTGACTCCAAAGCCCGGGCTCTTTCCACTGAGCCACGCTACTTCTCTACCTTGTATCTACCCAGCGTGGCTCAGTGGAAACAACACGGGTTTTGGAGTCAGAGGTCATGGGTTCAAATCCTCGCTCCACCAATTGTCAGCTGTGTGACTTTGGGCAAGTCACTTTACTTCTCTGGACCTCAGTTACCTCATCTGTGAAATGGGGATTAAGACTGTGAGCTCCCCATGGGACAACCTGATCACCTTCTAACCTCCCCAGCGCTTAGAACAGGGCTTTGCA
The DNA here is from genome assembly GCF_015852505.1 of Tachyglossus aculeatus. Taxonomy (NCBI): domain Eukaryota; kingdom Metazoa; phylum Chordata; class Mammalia; order Monotremata; family Tachyglossidae; genus Tachyglossus; species Tachyglossus aculeatus. The sequence continues at coordinate 130,689,401 of NC_052067.1, read as the reverse complement.
CCTAGTAAGCGCTTAATAAATGCCATCATTATTATTACCCCAGCATTTAGAACAGTGTTTTGCACATCATCAATCGTATTTATTGAGCGCTTACTATGTGCAGAGCACTGAGGCAGAGAAGTGAAGTGACTTGTCCAAAGTCACACAGCTGACAAGTGGCGGAGGCGGAATTAGAACTCACGGATAGGAACCGTCTCTATATGTTGCCAACTTGTACTTCCCAAGCGCTTAGTACAGTGCTCTGCGCACAGTAAGTGCTCAATAAATACAATTAAGTGAATGAATGATCTCTGATTCCCAAACCCAAACCCATTTGCACATAGTAAGTGCTTAACAAATACCATCATTATTATTTTTATTACTCTCCCAAGCACTTAGCACAGTGGTCTGCAGCGTGGCCTAGTGGAGTCAGTCAGTCAATCGTATTTAATAATGATAATAATAATAATAATTATGGCATTTTAGTAAGCGCTTACTATGTGCAGAGCACTGTTCTAAGTGCTGAGGAAGTTACAAGGTGATCAGTTTGTCCCACGTGGGGCTCACAGTCTTCATCCCTCTTTTACAGAGGAGGTAACTGAGGCACAGGGAAGTGAAGTTATTTATTGTGTGCTTACTGTGTGCGGAGCACTGTACTAAGTGCTTGGGAGAGTACAATATAACCATACATTCATTCAGTCATTCAATCGTATTTATTGAGTGCTTACTGTGTGCAGAGCACTGTACTAAGCGCTTGGAAAGTACAAGTGGGCAACATATAGAGACGGTCCCTACCCAACAATGGGCAACGAGCTTCCAGTCTGGAGGCAGAGACAGACATTAATGTAAAAGAATAAAATGGCAGATACATGCATAAGTGTTGAGGGCTGCGAGGGGGAAATTCATTCATTCATTCATTCAATCGTATTTATTGAGTGCTTACTGTGTGCAGAGCACTGTACTAAGCGCTTGGGAAATGAGGAAAGGGAGCAAGTCAGGGTGATGCAGAAGGGAGGGGGAGAGGACGAAAGGGGGGCTTAATCAGGGAAGGCCTCTTCATCAATCGTATTTATTGAGCGCTTACTATGTGCAGAGCACTGTACTAAGCACTGTACTAAGCTCTTGGAGGAGATGGGCCTTCAATAAGGCTACGAAAGGGGAGGGAGAGTCATTGTCTGTCGGATTTGAGGAGGGGGGGGAGTTCCAGATCAGAAGCAGGATGCGGGCGAAGGGTCTGCAGCCAGAGCCGGATAACGCGCCGCGATTGTGCCAATTTTCCCTTTCTCTGCGGTGGAAAGGGAGCGCATCTCCCAACTCTGGGGCTTTGCTCACTCCCAGGTGCTTAGTCCAGTGCTCTGCACGCAGGAAACGCTCAGTGCAGGCCACCGACCGATCCGTCGACTGCTGTAGAGCCCGGGTCTGGAAATCAGAGGACCTGGCTCCTAATCCCAGCTCCGCCACTTGTCTGCTGTGTGACCTCGGGCAAGTAATGCGGCTTCTCTGTGCCTCAGTTCCCTCATCTGTAAAACGGGGATTCAGACTGTGAGCGCTTCGTGGGCTCTGCCTCCAACCCCATCGGCTTGCATCTTCCCCAGGGCTTAGAACAGTGCTCTGCACACGGTAAGCACTCAGGAAATACGATTGAATGAGTGAACAGTGCTTGACTCACAGTAAGCGCTTAACAAATACCGTTTAAAAAAATACCACTGATTGATTGAACTTTGAACTTTGCTGAACTGTTCTTTCCAAGCGCTTCGTACAGTGCTCTGCACACAGTAAGCGCTCAATAAATACGACCGAATGAATGCCATTGTTATTATTAACTCCTGTGCATCACAGAAGGCTGAAATCTCAATTTCCTCCTGCAATCCCACCCGGCCACTTACCAGCCTTGGCATAACTTGCGATGAGCAGATCATCTGGTCTGGCCTGGAAATTCCAGATCTTGTCCCACTCCTGGCAGACCGTCTTGGTCATTAGAATCCCATCTATTTCTCCGGTTTCCGGTGGAGGCAACGGTTTGTCCTCCAAGCTGAGATCTTTCATCTGGCCTGAGGACATCACGCTCCCCTCCGAGAACAGCCCTGCTTAATGGAAACAACACCTCAGACGGGCACAGGGCTTTTTCAGGTTTTGCAAAGCATCTTTGCAAAGCATCTGTACTTCCCAAGCGCTTAGTACAGTGCTCTGCACATAGTAAGCGCTCAATAAATACGATTGATGATGATGATCTTCACGGCCATCGTAGCCATCAGGCAATTAAACAGTCAGTCAGTCGATCCACGGATGGTTTTTTCTCAGCTCCCACTGTGTGGGGTGTACCGAATGGGGCGCCTGGAATTGTACACTTGACACGTATATATGTTTGTACATATTTATTACTCTATTTTATTTGTACATATTTGTTCTATTTATTTTATTTTGTTCATATGTTTTGTTTTGTTCTCTGTCTCCCCCTTCTAGAGTGCGAGCCCGCTGTTGGGTCGGGACCGTCTCTATATGTTGCCAACTTGTACTTCCCAAGCGCTTAGTACAGTGCTCTACACACAGTAAGTGCTCAATAAATACGATTGAATGAATGAATGGGGGGGGGAGGCAGACATCGTTACAAATAAACAGTCATCAATATTCCTCTCTCCATACCTCTTTCTCCTCTCTTTCTCTCTCCCTGTATGTCTCTCCCTCTTTCTCTCGGTCACTCCCTTTCCCCCTCTCTTTCTCCATCACCCTTTCTATATATGTTGGTACATATTTATTACTCTATTTATTTTACTTGTACATATTTACTATTCTTTTTATTTTGTTAAGATATTTTGTTTTGTTGTCTGCCTCCCCCTTCTAGACTGTGAGCCCGCTGTTGGGTAGGGACCGTCTCTAGATGTTGCCACCTTGTACTTCCCAAGCGCTTAGTACCGTGCTCTGCACACAGTAAGCGCTCAATAAATACGATTGAGTGAATGAATGACACAGAAGACGCAATTTCTGTCCTCCGAGAGCTTACAATGTAATAATAATAATCATGGCATTCGTTAAGCGTTTACTATGTGCCGGGCACTCAGCTAAGCGCTGGATGGATGTAATGGATTCTCATTTCGACCTCACAGGGTAGAGGGTATCATTTCAACGTCACAGTGTTTAGGGAGGGGAAACTGAGGTCCAGAGAAGTTAGTCACTGGCCTGAGGTCATACAACAGGCTAAGAGCAAAATTGGGGTTAGAACTCAGGAGTCCTGGCTCTTAGACCTATTTTCTTTCCACTGTCTGTCAATCAATCCATAGTATTTGTTGAACATTTACTCTGTACAGGGCAGTGTACTATGACCTGAGGTCTGTTCCTCCTCTCCCCATCACCCCGACTCCCTCCCTCTGCTCTACCCCACTCCCTGCCCCACAGCACTTATGTATATCTGTACATATTATTTTATGTATTTTATTAATGATCTGTACATATTTATAATTCTACTTATTTATATTGATGCTATTGATGCCTGTCTACTTGTTTTTTTTTTTTGTTTCGTTGTCTGCCTATCCCCTTCTAGACTGTGAGCCTACTGGTGGGTAGGGACTGCCTCTATTTATTACCGAATTGTGCTTTCCAAGCGCTTAGCATAGTGTTCTGCACGTGGTAAGCGCTCAGTAAATACGACTGAATGAATGAGAGTTCAATATATCAGAGTTGATAGACACGTTACCTGCTCACAGTGAGCTGAAAGCCTAGGCCTCAATCTCATCTATGTCACCTCCGACCCCTCAACCATGTCTTCCTTTTGGCTTAGAATACCCTCATTCATTCATTTCATTCAATCGTATTTATTGAGTGCTTACTGTGTGCAGAGCACTGTACTAAGCACTTGGGAAGTACAATAATGATGATGGTATTTGTTAAGCACTTCCTAGGTGCAAGGCCCTGTTCTAAGCACTGGGGGGATACAAGGTGATCAAGTTGTCCCACGGGGGGCTCACAGTCTTAATCCCCCTTTTACAGATGAGGTAACTGAGGCCCAGAGAAGTTAAGTGACTTGCCCAAAGTCACACAGCTGACAACTGGTGGAGCTGGGATTAGAACCCGTGACCTCTGAGACTCCAAAGCCCTGGCTCTTTCCACTGAGCCACGCGGCTCTCTCCTCAAATCTGACAGTGACTCTCCCCCATGTCAAAGAAGTGGTGTGGCTCAGTGGAAAGAGCCCGGACTTTGGAGTCAGAGGTCATGGGTTCAAATCCCGGCTCCTCCAGCTGTCAGCTGTGTGACTTTGGGCAAGTCACTTCACTTCTCTGGGCCTCAGTTACCTCATCTGTAAAATGAGGATTAAGGCTGTGAGCCCCATGTGGGACAACCTGATTACCTTGTTTCCCCCAGCGCTTAGAACAGTGCTTTGCACATAGTAAGTGCTTAATAAATGCCATCATTATTATTATTATTATCAAAGTCTTATCAAAGGTACATCTCCTCCAAGAGGCTTTCCCTGACTAAGCCCCCCTTTCCTCTTCTCCCACTCCCTTCTGTGTTGCCCTGACTTGCTTTCTTTCTTCACCCCCCTCCCAGCCCCACAGCACCTACGTACATATCTGTCATTTATTTCTTTATACTAATGCCTGTCTCCCCTCTAGACTGTAAGCTTGTTGTGGGCAGGGAATGTGTCTCTTTATCGCTATACTGTACTCTCCCAAACACTTAGTAAAGTGCTCTGCACACAGTGTGCACTCCATAAATACAACTGAATGAATGAATGAATGGTTACAGGGTGGGAGACGGCTGCCCTTCTAGACTGTGAGCCCACTGTTGGGTAGGGACCGTCTCTATATGTTGCCAACTTATACTTCCCAAGCGCTTAGTACAGTGCACTGCACACAGTAAGCGCTCAATAAATACGATTGAATGAATGATGAATGGAGGGACAGCATGCTTGACAGTTACTGAAAAATCTTACTGAAAAAGTTACTGAAAAAGTAGAAAAATCTACTACAGATAATTCACAAACAGAGCTGTCACAACTGGATAACTATTAACTAGAATCAATCAATCAATCAATGTTATTTATTGAGCACTTTGTGCAGAGCACTGTACTAAGTGCTTGGGGGAGTACAATACCACAGAGTTGGTAGACACTTTCCCTGTCCATAATGAGTTTACAGTCTAGAGGATTCTGTAAACGTTACCACGATTGTTAGGTAATAATCACTAAGATAATGATGAAAGCCCATACACAGATTGATCTCCTTTGGGGCGATTTGATCTGAAAATCACCTCTCTTGGTCACACCAAGTGTGCAGACTCATCTTGGCTCATTCTCTGGTTGTGTATATAGCTATAATCCATCAATCAATCAATCAATCATATTTATTGAGCGCTTACTGTGTGCAGAGCACTGTACTAAGCGCTTGGGAAGTACAGGTTGGCAACATATAGAGACAGTCAATCAATCAATCAATCAATTGTATTTATTGAGCGCTTACTGTGTGCAGAGCACTGTACTACACACTTGGCAACATATAGAGACAGTCCCTACCCAACAGTGGGCTCACAGTCTAAAAGGGGGAGACAGAGAACAAAACCAAACATACTAACAAAATAAAATAAATAGAATAGATATGTACAAGTAAAATAAATAAATAATAATAAATTATTTCTATTTATTCTGATGATATTGACACCTGTCCACTTGTTTTGTTGTCCGTCTCCCCCTTCTAGATTGTGAGCCCGTTGTCGGGTAGGGACCGTCTCTATATGTTGCCGATTTGTACTTTCCAAGCACTTAGTACAGTGCTCTGCACACACTAAGCGCTCAATTAATATGACTGAATGAATGAATTAATGAAAATAATAAGGATTCTAGGGTTGGAGGTGGCGGTGATCCAGTACTCACAATGTCAAGGTGGTATTTTTTTCCAGCTCCTCTTTTTCCTTCTTATCCCAGGCCTCTTTGCCAAGGTGCTGCTGAGCTTTAAAGAGACAGCTATACCAAGCCGGAGATTCTTCCCCCCAGCTGGAACTTGGCACTTTGGTGTTCCAGAAGTAGCCAGATGAAAGGAAAGGCAGATCCAACTCTTCTATCCCTCACCCTGAAATAATATAGGAGGGAGCGAAGCTGGGCTGGGTTTTAGTGTTGATCAGCTGGTCTCCGGGAACAGAAGGAGGAGACTAAAATGGGACCCAATGATGAAAGATTTGGACCCAGTGATGATAGATTTCCTAATCTGGAAACTTAATTCTATGTCCTGTTTCCCCATAGTTCCCTGGCAATTTAACCCATCCTGCCCGTCCAGAGGTCAAAGCTGTAAAGTTCAAATTTTTCCACTGAAATCAGAATTTGTTGCTTTCAAACAGGTTTAATCCACAAAACTTTTTCTAGGTTAAATAAGCACAGTAAGCACTCAGTAAATACGACTGAAAGAATGAAGTGCTCGAGAAATACTACTGACTGCGTGGCTCAGTGGAAAGAGCCCGGGCTTTGGAGTCAGAGGTCGTGGGTTCAAATCCCAGCTCCTCCGACTGTCAGCTGTGTGACTTTGGGTAAGTCACTTAACTTCTCTGGGCCTCAGTTCCCTCATCTGTAAAATGGGGATGAAGACTGTGAGCCCACCGTGGGGCAACCTGATCACCTTGTAACCCCCCAGCACTTAGAACAGTGCTTTGCACATAGTAAGCACTTAATAAATGCTATCATTATTGATCATAATGATCATAATAATTGTGGTTCTCGTTAAGCACTTACTATGTGCCTAGCACTGTTCTAAGCGCTAGGGTAGATACAAGTTAATCAGGTTGGACATAGTCCCTGTCCTACTTGGGGCTCACACTCTTAACCCCCATTTTGCAGTTGAAGGAACTGAAGCTGGGAGAAATGAAGTGACAGAAGTGAAGTGACTTGCCCAAGGTCACACAGCAGACAAGTAGAGGAGCAGGATTAGAACCCAGGGCCGGGCTCTAGCCACTAGGACATGTTGCTTCAATGACTGACTCACTGAAGAGCCCGAAACGCTTCTGCTCTGTTGTATCCCTGGAGTTTTATATTTTTGTTTCAATACATTGATTAATTAATTCATTCATTCAATTGTATTTATTGAGTGCTTACTGCGTGCAGAGCACTGTACTAAGTGCTTGGGAAGTACAAGTTGGCAATAGATAGAGACGGTCCCTACCCAACAGCGGGCTCACAGTCTAGAAGGGGGAGACAGACAACAAAACAAAACATATAAACCAAACAAAATGAATAGAATAAATATGTACAAGTAAAATAAATAGAGTAATAAATATGTACAGACACATATACATATATACAGGTGCTGCGGGGAGGAGAAGGAGGCAAGGTGGGGGGGATGGAGAGGGGGGAAGGGGGAAAGGAAGAAGGGGGCTCAGTCTGGGAAGGCCTCTCCCAAGCGCTTCGTATAGTGCTCTGCACACAGTAAGCACTCAATAAGTCTGATTGAATTGAATGAACGAAGAATAAATAAAGGCTTAACAAATATTATTTAAAAAAATATAGGAAGCAGCGTGGCCCGGGAGTCAAAGGATCTGGGTTCCGACTGGGTTCTGGGTTCTGGGTTTCTAGACTGTGAGCCCACTGTTGGGTAGGGACCGTCTCTATATGTTGCCAACTTGGACTTCCTAAGCGCTTAGTACAGTGCTCTGTACGCAGTAAGTGCTCAATAAATATGATTGATTGATTGATTGATTGATCCCGGCTCCACTGTTAATATTATGCAATTATTAATCTCTTAGTACACACTGGTTACGGTATTAATACTAATATTTTGTTCAATTGCTTTCACAATTCAAGGAATTTTTGCTGATCTGTAGCTCTCGGCCACATTACGCTGTGGCTCCCTGGTTTGTCTCTTGGTTGTCCCTGAATTAATAATAATGGAATTCGTTGAGCGCTTACTATGTGCCGAGCACTGTACTAAGCTCTGGGGTGGATACGAGCAAATCAGGCGGGACATTTCCTGTCCCATGTGGGGCTCACAGTCTCGATCCCCATTCACCCATGAGGTCCCTGAAGCTCAGAGAAATAAAGTGACTTGCCCAAGGTCACACAGCAGACAAGTGGTGGAGCTGGGATTGGAACTCAGGACCTCTGATTCCCAGGCCCGTGTGGTATGACATCTCCGCCATAGTGGGGAGGGAGCTGGGGAGGTGAAACTTGTCAGCCCTCTGTTGGGTAGGGACTGTCTCTATATGTTGACAACTTGTACTTCCCAAGCGCTTAGTACAGTGCTCTGCACACAGTAAGCGCTCAATAAATACGATTGATTGATTGATTGACCCTCGGAGACATCTCCATACGCTCTCTCGAAGGTTACTGGCCAGGAACGATGGGCAAGCAGTGAGGTGTCTGGTCTGATTTAGAAAAATTCCTCCATTGAACAACAGCTTCAGCCTTGGTAATAGGGTGAGGTGGTGTTTTTTTATAATATTTGTCAAGCGTTATGTGCCAAACGCTGTTCTACGCTCTGGGGAAGATACAGGGTAATTCATTCATTCAATCGTATTTATTGAGCACTTACTGTGTGCAGAGCGCTGTACTAAGCGCTTGGGAAGTAGAAGTTGGCAACATATAGAGACGGTTCCTACCCAACAGTGGGTAATCAAGGTGGACACAGTCCATTTCCCATATGGAGCTGATAGTCTTAATCCCCATTTTAAAGAAGAGGTAAGTGAAGCATAGGGAAATGAAGTGACTTACCCAAGGTCACACAGCAGACAAGTGACTCCCAGGCTGGTGTTCTATTCACTAGGCCATGCTACTTCTCTTTAATAATAATAATACTAATAATGATGGCATTTGTTAAGCGCTTACTATGTGCAATGCACTGTTCTAAGTGCTGGGGAGGATACAAGGTGATCAGGTTGTCCCACGGGGGGCTCACAGTCTTCATCCCCATTTTCCAGATGAGGGAACTGAGGCCCAGAGAAGAGAAGTGACTCGCTCAAAGTCACACAGCTGACAAGTGGCGGAGCTGGGGTTTGAACCCATGACCTCTGACTCCAAAGCCCGGGCTCTTTCCATTGAGCCACGCTGCTTCTAATAACTGAGTGTAAGCTCCCAACCTGCTGAAAGCTGCTCCTTCCATCTTTACCCAGAAATAGTAGTATTGTTGCTATCATGGTATTTATGGTAGATACAAATTAATCAGGTCAGACAGTCTCTGTCCCACATTCATTCATTCATTTAATCGTATTTATTGAGCGCTTACTGTGTGCAGAGCACTGTACTAAGCGCTTGGGAAGTACAAGTCGGCAACAGATAGAGACGGTCCCTACCCAACAGCGGGCTCACAGTCTAGAAGGGGGAGACAGACAACAAAACAAAACAAGTAGACAGGTGTCAATACCATCAGAATAAATAGAATTATAGCTATAAATGCACCATTAATAAAATAGAGTAATAAATATGTACAAATAAAATAGAGTAATAAAGATGTACAAATACATACAAGTGCTGTGCGGAGGGGAAGGGGGTAAGGCAGAGGGAGGGAAAGGGAGGAGGAGAGGAAAAAGTGGGGCGCTCAATCTGGGAAGGCCTCAGGGGCTCATAGTCCAAGTAGAAGGGAGACCAGTCATTGAATTCTCATTTTACAGATGAGGAAACGGAGGCACAGAGAAGTTAAGTGACTTGCCGAAAGTCACACAGCAGGCAACTGGCAGAGCCGGAATTAGAACCAGGTCCTCTGATTCCCAGGCCTTTCACTCTTTTCACTAGGCCACACAATCAACCCGTCAGATGTACTGAGTTCTTACTGTGTGCAGGGCACTGTACTAAGTGCTTGGGAGAGTTCAACATAATATAGTAGGCATGTTCCCTGCCCACGACGAGCTTACAGTCTATAGGGTGAAGGCAGACATTAATATAAATAAATATATTACAGATTTTGTATGTAAATGCTGTGGGGCTGGGAGAGGGTGATGAATGAAGGGAGAAAGTCAGGGTGGACAGGGAAGGTCTCTTGGAGGAGATGGGCCTTCAGTGGGGCTTTGAAGTGGGGGAGAATAAGTGTCTGTCAGATATGAAGAGGGAAGGGCAAGAAGTTGGCGGTGAGAGAGATGAGATCGAGGTTCGGTGAGTAGGTTGTCATTAGAAGAGCCAAGTGTGCGGGCTGGGTTGTAGTAAGAGAGTAGTGAGGTGAGATAGGAGGTGGCAAGGAGATTGAGGGCTTTAAAACCATCCCTGAGGAGTGTCTATTTGATGTGGAGGTGGATGGCCAACCACCGGAGCTTCCTGAGGAGAGAGAAACACGGCCTGAATGCTTTTATAGAACAATGATTTGGGCAGCAGAATGAAGTATGGACTGGAGTGGCGAGAGGCAGGAGGCTGAGAAGTCAGAAAGGAGCCTAACCAAAGAGATAAGTGATTGGATTAATATGGTAGCAGTTTGGTTGGAGAGGACAGGGTGGATTTCAGCGATCAATCAATCAATCAACCAATCAATCGTATTTATTGAGTGCTTACTGTGTGCAGAGCACTGTACCAAGCGCTTGGGAAGTACAAGTTGGCGATGTTGCGAAGGTTGAACCAAAGGGATTCAGGGATGGATTGAATATGTGGGTTGAATGAGAGAGAGAAGTCAAGGATAAATTCGTTCATTCAATCGTATTTATTGAGCGCTGACTGTGTGCAGAGCACTGTACTAGCACTTAGCACTGTACTAAGCACTTAGCACTAAATGCCAAGGTTATGGGCTTGCGAGACAGGAAGGATGGTGGTGCTGTCTACAGTGATGGGAAAGTCAGGGGGAGGACAGAGTTTGGGTGGGAAGATAAGGAGCTCTGTTTTAGACATGTTTGAGGTAACAGGAGGACATCCAAGTAGAGATGTCTGGAAGGCAAGAAGAAATATGCGATTGCCCATCCCCCCCATCTTACCTCCTTCCCTTCCCCACAGCACCTGTATATATGTATATATGTTTGTACATATTTATTACTCTATTTATTTATTTATTTTATTTGTACATATCTATTCTATTTATTTTATTTTGTTAGTATGTTTGGTTTTGTTCTCTGTCTCCCCCTTTTAGACTGTGAGCCCACTGTTGGGTAGGGACTGTCTCTATATGTTGCCAATTTGTACTTCCCAAGCGCTTAGTACAGTGCTCTGCACATAGTAAGCGCTCAATAAATACGATTGATGATGATGATGATGATTGCAGAATGTGAGAGAGATCAGGACTGGAGTTGTAGATTTGGGTATCATCTGCTTAGAGGTGGCAGGTGAAGCCATGGGAGCAAATGAGTTCTTCAAAGGAGGGGGTGCAGATGGAGAATAGAAGGGGACCCCGAACTGAAACTCGAGGGAACCCCATAATTAGGGGGTGGGAGGCAGAGGAAGAGCCTGCTAAAGAGACTAAGAATCAGTGGCCAAGAGATAGGAGCAAAACCAGGAGAGGACAGTGTCAGTGAAGCCGAGGTTAGACAATGTTTCCACCTTGCCCCCTCCTACCTCACCTCCCTTCTCTCCTCACAAAATAGGTAGCTTCTACCTATTAATAGGTAATAGCTAGGGAATAGCTTCCCTCAAAATAGGTGGCAGGTCATTAGAAAAGCAGCATGGCGCAGTGAAAAGAGCCCAGGCTTTGGAGTCAGAGGTCATGGGTTCAAATCCCAGCTCCGCCAATTGTCAGCTGTGTGACTTTGGGTAAGCCACTTCACTTCTCTGGGCCTCAGTTACCTCATCTGGAAAATAGGGATGAAGACTACGAGCCCCCCGTAGGACAACCTGATCATCTTGTAACATCCCCAGCGCCTAGAACAGTGCTTTGTACATAGTAAGCGCTTAATAAATGCCATCATTATTATTAGGGGCAAGGGATGGGGGAGAAGGGAGGACAGGGGAATTAAATATCTGGAACAGCTGGCGAGGGCGCTAGGAATGGGTATCAATAAGCATGGAAAATACTCAGGTGGTGGTAGTAGTAGTAATAACAGTAATAGTAGTAGCATAGTAGAAGTAGCAGTATAGTAGTAGTACTGACAATTTTTGTAGTAGTAGCAATAATTCATTCAATCGTATTTATTGAGCGCTTACTGTGTGCAGAGCACTGTACTAAATAGTAGTAGAATAGTAGTAGTAACACTGGTAATAGTATTTTTTGAGAGTCCATTAGGTGTAAAACAATATACTAAACACTTGGGAAGTACTAAACAAGCAAATGACACTTTCCCTGACTTCAAGGAGACTACATTCTTTTGGGGAGACAGACATAAAAGTATGTAAAGGATAAAGTATGAAGCAGTGTGGCTCAATGGAAAGAGCCTGGGCTTTGGAGTCAGAGGTCATGGGTTCAAATCTCGGCTCTGCCACTTGTCAGCTATGTGACTTTGGGCAAGTCACTTCACTTCTCTGTGCCTCAGTTACCTCATCTGTAAATGGGGGATTAAGACTGCGAGCCTCCCATGGGACAACCTGATCGCCTTGTAACCTCCCCAGCACTTTGAAAAGTGCTTTGCAGATAGTAAGCGCTTAATAAATGCCATTATTATCATCAATCGTATTTATTGAGCGCTTACTGTGTGCAGAGCACTGTACTAAGCGCTTATTGGTTGATTGATTGATTAATGGCTAAGCCATTATTATTATTATTATTATTATTATTATTATTAAAGAACAAGCAAAATAAATGAAGCAGCATGGCCTAATGGAAAGAGCACGGGCTGGGAGTCAGAGGATCTGAGTTCTAATTCCGACTCCGCCACCTGACTGATGTATGACCTTAGACAAATCACTTTGCTTCTCTGTGACTCAGTTCCTTCATCTGTAAAACTGGGATAAAGACCATAAGCTCCATTCTTCTAGACTGTGAGCCTGCTGTTGGGTAGGGACCATCTCTATATGTTGCCGATTTGTACTTCCCAAGCGCTTAGTACAGTGCTCTGCACACAGTAAGTGCTCAATAAATATGATTGAATGAATGAATGTGCAACATGGACTGTGTCCAACCTGATTAGCCTATATCTACCCCAGGGTTTTTAGTACAGTGCCTGGCATATAGTAAACACTTAATAAATAGTATTAAAAAAAAAAGAACATACAATCATGTACAGCTAGCGCTTAATACAAATACAATACATTAATACAAATGATAAACAAATACCATTTAAATAATGGTATAGGAATGGGTATCCTATTCCTTAGAGAAGCAGCGTGGCTCAGTGGTAAAGAGCCCGGGCTTTGGAGTCAGAGGTCATGGGTTCAAATCCCGGCTCTACCAATTGTCAGCTGTGTGACTTTGGGCAAGTCACTTCACTTCTCTGTGCCTCAGTTCCCTCATCTGTAAAATGAGGATGAAGACTGTGAGCCCCCCGTGGGACAATCTGATCACCTTGTAACCTCCCCAGCGCTTAGAGCAGTGCGTTGCACATAGTAAGCGCTTAATAAATGCCATTGTTATTATTATTATGATTATTATTATAAATGAATTATAGATATGTACTTTAAGTGCTGTAGGCCGGGAGAGGGGATGAATAAAGGAGCAAGTCAGGGTGACACAGAAGGGAGTGGAAGAAGAGAAATGGGGTGCTTAGGCAAGGAAGGTCTCTGGGAGGAAATGTGCCCTCAGTAAGGCTTTGACAGGAGTTGGGGGGAGAAAAATTGTCTTTTGGACATTCATTAATTCATTCAATCGTATTTATTGAGCACTTACTGTGTGCAGAGCACTGTACTAAGCACTTGGGAAGTCCAAGTTGGCAACATATAGAGACGGTCCCTACCCAACATTGGGCTCACAGTCTAGAAGGGGGAGACGAACAACAAGACAAAACATATTAACAAAATAAAATAAATAGAATAAATATCTACAAATAAAATAAATATAATCGTATTTATCGAACCTTTACTGTGTGCAGAGCACTGTACTACATAATTGTCTGTTCCAAGCCAGAGGCAGGACTTTGGTGAGACGACGGCGGAGAGATCGATGAGATGGAGTAGGGACCGTCTCTATAGGTTGCCAGCTTGTCCTTCCCAAGCGCTTAGTACAGTGCTCTGCACACAGTAAGCGCTCAATAAATACGATTGATTGATTGATTGGAGGCCCAGTGAGAAGGTTAGTATTAGAGGAGCGAAATGGGCAGATTGGCCTTGGGCTGCCAACGTTGGAGACTGCCAGCCATGTGGCAACCAAGCCCCAACTTACTGCCGGCCTCCAGAGCAGGGGATGCAGGAGTGGGATGGGGAAAAATATCCAGGATGTGGGGAATTTTGCTGCTTCAGGACTCATAATAGGGATGGGAAAATTCGAGGTTAGATTTGACTTTTGAAAATTAAGATTTTATATGTTTGCCTCTCCACTAATAATGGTAATTATGGTAGTTGTTAAGCGCTTACTATATGGGAAGAACTGTAAACTCCCTGTAGACTGTAAGCTGCCTCTGGACTGTAAGCTCGTTAAAATTGGAGGCTAGATTTGACTTTTGAAAATTAAGATTTTATATGTTTGCCTCCCCACTAATAACGGTAATTACGGTAGTTAAGCGCTAACTATAGGGGAAGAACTGTAAACTCCCTGTAGACTGTAAGCTGCCTCTGGACTGTAAGCTCGTTAAAATTGGAGGTTAGATTTGACGTTTGAAAATTAAGATTTTATATGTTTGCCTCCCCACTAATAATGGTAATTATGGTAGTTGTTAAGCGCTTACTATATGGGAAGAACTGTAAACTCCCTGTAGACTGTAAGCTCCCTCTGGACTGTAAGCTTGTTAAAATTGGAGGTTAGATTTGACTTTTGAAAATAAAGATTTTATATGTTTGCCTCCCCACTAATAACGGTAATTATGGTAGTTAAGCGCTTACTGTAGGGGAAGAACTGTAAACTCCCTGTAGACTGTAAGCTGCCTCTGGACTGTAAGCTAGTTAAAATTGGAGGTTAGATTTGACTTTTGAAAATTAAGATTTTATATGTTTGCCTCCCCACTAATAACGGTAATTATGGTAGTTGTTAAGCGCTTACTATATGGGAAGAACTGTAAACTCCCTGTCGACTGTAAGCTGCCTCTGGACTGTAAGCTAGTTAAAATTGGAGGTTAGATTTGACTTTTGAAAATTAAGATTTTATATGTTTGCCTCCCCACTCATACGGTAATTATGGTAGTTGTTAAGCGCTTACTATAGGGGAAGAACTGTAAACTCCCTGTAGACTGTAAGCTCCCTCTGGACTGTAAGCTCGTTAAAATTGGAGGTTAGATTTGACTTTTGAAAATTAAGATTTTATATGTTTGCCTCCCCACTAATAATGGTAATTATGGTGGTTGTTAAGCGCTTACTATATGGGAAGAACTGTAAACTCCTGTAGACTGTAAGCTGCCTCTGGACTGTAAGCTCATTAAGGGTAGGGGATGTGTCTGATAATAATAATAATAATAATAATAATAATAATAATAATAATAGTATTTGTTAAGTGCTTACTATGTGCCAAGCACTGTTCTAAGCTCTGGGGGGATACAAGGTGATCAGGTTGTCCCACGTGGGGCTCACAATCTTCATCCCCATTTTACAGACAAGGTAACTGAGACACAGAGAAGTTAAGTGACTTGTCCAAAGTCACACAGCTGATAAGTGGCGGAGCCACTGTTTACTGTTATATTGTACTCTCCCAAGTGCTTAGTACAGTGCTTTTCACACAGTAAGCACTCAATAAATACGATTGCAGGAATGAAGAGCTGGGGAAAATATAAGAGGTTCCACCTGGGCCTCAGGGTCTAAGAGAGAACAGGTATTGAATCCCCGTTATAGAGATGAAAGAACTGAGGCACAGAGAAGTTAAATGTTTTGCCCGAGGTCACACAGCAAACCAGTGGCAGACCCGGGATCCAAACCCAGGTCCTTTGACTCCCATCCACTAGACAACACTGCTTCTTCAGATCGTCACGTTGTCCTTGTGAGCAGGGTCCGTATTCAATGCCCATGGAAACCACTCAAAAGATACTAGAAACGATAATGATAATAATAATGATTCAGTAGTAATAATAATGAGTAGAGTTCTCTGATAACATTTGGTGCTATGTATCAACTGCTACAGCTGTTCTGCACACAATTATGTAAGTACCTTGTATGCTGTATTTTCCTTCCCCTAAATAATAGCTTAAGAAACGGATATGGAGGAAATCTTCTGAAATCCATATCATTTGTGCCGGGCGGGCTGGACTGACATTGATCCCCTAAGCAAAGCGATTATTTCTCGAAATGGTCACATGCATGGAGCTGGGTCCGATCTTGGAGCATCTGCAGGATTAATTCATTTATAATCCAAGTATAATGGCTTTCTGAAAATCCCACAGTCTGCCTGACACCTCCATTGACATGGTCTCTCAGAGAATTTTAATCTTTAACTCAACACACTGATATCTGTGTAAACACAAAAGGGACCGGTGTTTCTTAATTATATTTTAAGAAGGTACAAATGATCAGCCGGAACACTTAGCTAAGGCAAACAGGTTTAGATTCCCTTTGTTGAAGGTCAGGGGCCTGTTGGGCAGGGATCGTCTCTATATGTTGCCAAATTGTACTTCCCAAGCGCTTAGTACAGTGCTCTGCACACAGTAAGCGCTCAATAAATAAATACGATTGATTGAGAGAGGCGGACAAACTAGAGGATGTGGATTCGGGAACCTTGAAGAAAGAACTCATCTGAAAGTTAGAGAGGGCTTTAATAATGTAGCACCGTGAATTTGTTTGGCACAATCTGTTCTCCCCCTGCTACAAACCCAGCTCACCTCCCACTACATTCATTCATTCAGTCAGTCATATTTATTGAGCGCTTACTCTGTGCAAAGCCCTGTACTAATCAATCAATCAATCAATCAATCGTATTTATTGAGCGCTTACTGTGTGCAGAGCACTGTACTAAGCGCTTGGGAGAGTATGAAATAACAACAACAATGTTTGGTTTTGTATGTTTGGTATTGTTCTCTGTCTCCCCCTTCTAGACTGTGAGCCCACTGTTGGGTAGGGACTGTCTCTATATGCTGCCAACTTGTACTTCCCAAGCGCTTAGTACAGTGCTCTGCACACAGTAAGCGCTCAATAAATACGATTGATGAACAGACACATTTCTGCCGGCAACAAGCTCACAGTCTAGAGAGCTACATCCCAGACCACCCACTCTGCTCCCCTCCAGCTAATTACTGTGCCTTAATCTGAGAAGCAGCATGGCATAATAATAATAATAATAATGATGGCATTTATTAAGTGCTTACTATGTGCAAAGCACTGTTCTACGCGTTGGAGAGGTGATCAGGTTGTCCCACAGGGGGCTCACAGTCTTAATCCCCATTTTACAGAAGAGGTAACTGAGGCCCAGAGAAGTGAAGTGACTTGCCCAAAGTCACACAGCTGACAATTGGTGGAGCCGGGATTTGAACCCATGAACCCCTTTGTTAAGTGCTTACTATGTGCCAGGCACTGTACTAAGGGCTGAGGGGGATACAAGCAACTGGAATTGGACACAGTCCCTGTCCCATGTAGGGGCTCACAGTCTCAATCCCCATTTTACAGATGAGGTAACCGAGGCCCAGAGAAGTGAAGTGACTTGCCCAAGGTCGCACAGCAGACAAATGGCCAAGAAGGCCAGATGGGAAGCTTGACAGGAGGCAGGAAAAAGCCCGTCTAATCCGGGCTACGGTAGGTGCTTGGTGGGAAAGGTCTTTATGGTGGGTAAGTCCTAAGTCAGGGCCCCGGCGGGCAGCTCAGAGGTAGGTGGTTTTACGGTGGATGTGCGACTCTGATTCATTCATTCAATCGTATTTATTGAGCGCTTACTGTGTGCAGAGCACTGTACTAAGCGCTTGGGAAGTACAAGTTGGCAACATATAGAGACGGTCCCTACCGAACAACGGGCTCACAGTCTAGAAGGGGGAGACAGAAAACAAAACAAAACATGTGGACAGGTGTCAAGTCGTCGGAATAAATAGAAGTAAAACTAGATGCACAGTTTTACTCTGCATCAGACAGAAACTCCTCACCCTCGGCTTTAAAGCAATTAATCAACTTGCCCCCTCTTACCTCACCTTGCTACTCTCCTTCTACAGTCCAGCCCGCACACTTCACTCTTCTAATACCAACCTTCTCACTGCACTACTTGTACTTCCTAAGTGCTTAGTACAGTGATCTGCACTCAGTAAGCGCTCAATAAATATGATTGAATGAATGAATGAATGATTGAATGAATGCACCTCCATCTCATCTATCTCGCTGCCGACACCTGGCCCACGTCCTGCCTCTGTCTTGGACGGCCCTCCCTCCTTAAATCTGACTGACGATTACTCTCTCCACCTTTAAAGCCTTAATGAATCAGAAGATTGAGGGTTCGAGTCCCTTTGTGGTTGGGATTTTTCTCCCCCTTTTAGACTGTGAGCCCACTGTTGGGTAGGGACTGTCTCCATATGTTGCCAACTTGTACTTCCCAAGCGCTTAGTACAGTGCTCTGCACACAGTAAGCGCTCAGTAAATACGATTGATTGATTAATGAAGGCACGTCTCCTCCAAGAGGCCTTCCCTATGTCCACCTTTTTCTCTTCTCCCACTCCCTTCTGCATCACCCTGCCTTGCTCCCTTTATTCATCCCCCATCCCAGCCCCACAGCATTTATGTAATAATAATAATAATAATGATGGCATTTGTTAAGCGCTTACTATGTGCAAAGCACTGTTCTAAGCGCTGGGGAGGTTACAAGGTGATCAGGTTGTCCCACGGCGGGGGGGGGGGGGGGGGGCTCATAGTCTTCATCCCCATTTTACAGACGAGGTAACTGAGGCACAGAGAAGTTAAGTGATTTGCCCAAGGTCACATAGCTGACAGTTGGCGGAGTGGGGATTTGAACCCATGACCTCCGACTCCAAAGCCCGGGCTCTTTCCACTGAGCCATGCTGCTTCATCTGTAATTTATTTATTTACTTTAATTGCCTGCCTCCCCCTCTGTAAGCTCACTGTGGGCAGGGAATGTGTCTGTTTATAGTTATATTGTACTTTCCCAAATGCTTAGTACAGTGCTCTGCACACAGTAAGCGCTCAATAAATCTGATTGACTGACTGCCTGGAGGTGGTCTAGTGGAGAGAGCTTGGGCCCGGGAATCAGAAGGACCCGGACTCTAATCCCACCTCCATTACTTATTGGCTGTGTGACCTTGGACAAGTCACTTCACTCCTCCGTGCCTCAGTTCCCTCACCTGTAAAATGGGGATTAAAACTGAGAGCTCCATGTGGGACAGAGACTGTGTATCTATTCCATCACTTAGTACAGTTCCCGGCACATTATAAGTGCTTAACAGATACCACAGTGATTATTATTATTATGAAGGGAACCGATACCCCAAAGATTTGATTTGATTTGATTGATTGATTGATTTGCAGGTGGGCCCCAAGGACTCCTGGAACTAATAGCTCATGAGGTTGAAGGTTGTCTTGAGTTCGAAGAAGCTGTTCTGCAGGGGCTGAACTCTGACCTAATCCCTTTTCCCCTCTGAGCTGCTTTGGACAAGGTGAAACCTTTCCTTCCTCTCCCCACTAACAGGCCTTGGGTTTGCTGTCTCACCACTCATCTGCTTCTCCTCAGTTCTCTGACCCGTTCATTCATTCATTCAATCGTATTTATTGAGCGCTTACTGTGTGCAGAGCACTGTACTAAGCACTTGGGAAGTACAAGTTGGCAACACGTAGAGACGGTCCCTACCCAACAGCGGACCCATGGAGAAGCAGCGTGGCTCAGTGGAAACAGCCCGGGCTTTGGAGTCAGAGGTCATTGGTTCAAATCCCTACTCCACCAACTATCAGCTGTGTGACTTTGGGCAAGTCACTTCACTTCTCTGTGCCTCAGTTACCTCATATGTTTGTACGTATTTATTACTCTATATTATTTGTACCTATTTATTCTATTTTATTTTGTTAATATGTTTTGTTTTGTTCTCTGTCTCCCCCTTCTAGACTATGAGCCCTCTGTTGGGTAGGGACCCTCTCTATATGTTGCCAACTTGGACTTCCCAAGTGCTTAGTACAGTGCTCTGCACACAGTAAGCGCTCAATAAATACGATTGAATGAATGAATGAACTTGTAGCTGCCCCAGCACTTAGAACAGTACTGGGCACACAGCAAGTGCTTAACAAAAACCATAATTATTATCATTAATCCCTCTTTTCTCTGGCTCTCTCTCCTTTCTGCGTCATTTATTCACTCTGCGACCTTCAAGCATTTGATATTTTCCACAGCACTTGTGTATGTATCTACAATTATATATTATAAATTTTGAATTTATATTAATGCCTGTCTCCCTCTCTAGACTGTAAGCTCACTGTGAGCAAGGCAAAGATCTACCAGCTCCTACCAACCCCCTTTTTCCTCTCCTCCTCCCCATCCCCCCGCCCTACCTCCTTCCCCTCCCCACAGCACCTGTATATATGTTTGTACAGATTTATCACTCTATTTATTTTACTTGTACATATTTACTATTTTATTTATTCTGTTAACGATGTGCATTTAGCTTTAATTCTATTTGTTCTGACGACTTGACACCTGTCTACATGTTTTGTTTTGTTGTCTGTCTCCCCCTTCTAGACTGTGAGCCCATAGAGACCGTCTCTATACATTGCCGACTTGTACTTCCCAAGCCCTTAGTACAGTGCTTTGCACACAGTAAGCACCCAATAAATACGATTGAATGAATGACTCTGTTGTATTGGACTCTCCCGAGCTCTGCACGCAGAAAGCACTCAATAAATGTCTCCCCCTTCTAGACTGTGAGCCCACTGTTGGGTAGGGACCATCACTATATGTTGCCAACTTGTACTTCTCAAGCGCTTAGTACAGTGCTCTGCATGCAGTAAGCGCTCAATAAATATGATTGAATGAATGAATGAATGAATAAATACCATTGATGATGATAAAGTATATATGCATTCAGTTGTGTTTTCAATGACTTCCTTCAATTACTCTATCTGCATATATTTTGATGCCTCTTTCCCTAGGAGAGCGTAAACTCCCTGTGGGCAGGGAACCTGTCAATTCTCTATTTTTGAGCGTAGTCCATCGTACCTAATGGATGCTCAAAAATTCATTCATTCATTCAATCGTATTTATTGAGCGCTTACTGTGTGCAGAGCACTGTACTAAGCACTTGGGAAGTACAAGTCGGCAACACAAAATAGTACAAAAATACAGTTGCACCTACTATTACTAGTGGATGTAAGGGTATGGGGGATCTGGGAGTTGGGAGAAACTCATACCCGATAGCTTCAATTTTTTCAACAAATTAGTTTGTCATCTTTGATGACCACACCATGGAGAAGTAATATGGCCTAATGGATAGAGAGCAAAATAATAATAATAATAATAATAATAATAATGATAATAATGATAATAATAATAATAATGGCATTTATTAAGCACTTACTATGTACAAAGTGGCTTGGAAGTCAGAAGGACCTAAATTCCAATCCAGCTCCGCCACTTATTTGCTGTGTGACCTTGGGCAAGTGACTTAACTTTTCTGTGCCTCAGTTATCCCACCTGTAAAATGGAGTTTGAGACTGCGAGCCCCAGCTGGGACATGGACTGTGTCCTACCTGATTAGTTTGTATCCACCCCAGGGCTTAGTATGGTGCCTGGCGCATAGTAAGCGCTTAACAAATACCATTAAAAAAAAAAAAGATGAGGGGTGGAGGTTTCAGGAGAAAGTTTAAGGACTTAAATAACTGTTGGATGTGAGGCGCATGGAAGGCAAGGAGGAGAGCAAAGTGATGTTTGCTGGGCGAAGTTATAGCAAGTATAGATGAATTTGGAGAGGCCCAAGTCATCTTGCCCCTCTCAGGGTTGCACCTGGAGAGTTTCAGCACATTATGAGCCTCAACTAAGGGAGGGAGAGTCAAGGGAGAGTTTATTCCTACCTTGGGCAGTGGCTAGCGAGTGGCAGGCAATCTGCTACAAGTCAAAACTCGCCTGTACTGGGCAGCAGCGGCATGGGAGAGTCAAGGGCGGAGACTGAAGTTTACTGCGCGATAAACCACTTCCGTATTTTTACCAAGAAAACTCTCTGGATCCACTACCAGAACGATCGCAGATGGAGAGCGGGGCGTTCGGGAGAGATGGGTCCATGGCATCGCTACGGGTCGGAGACGACTCTGCGGCATAAGACAAGTCACTTCGACTCCCCGATTCCCACTCACAGCGCTCCATGGTACAAGCTCAGGACTAGAGATAGCATCATCATCATCATCATCATCAATCGTATTTATTGAGCGCTTACTGTGTGCAGAGCACTGTACTAAGCGCTTGGGAAGTCCAAGTTGGCAACATATAGAGACAGTCCCTACCCAACAGCGGGCTCACAGTCTAAAAGGGGGAGACAGAGAACAAAACCAAACATACTAACAAAATAAAATAAATAGAATAGCTATGTACAAGATTCTACTCTTTGGACACTCAGTATTCCCACCGTCCTGTACTTCCCAAGCGCTTAGAACAGTGCTCTGAACACAGTAAGCGCTCAATAAATACGACTGAATGAATGAGTGAACGAACCCCACAGCACTTACGGACGTATCTGTAATTCATTTATATTAATGTCTGTCTCCCCCTCGAGACTGTGATCTCGTTGTGGGCAGGGAACGTATCTACCACGAGAAGCAGCGTGGCTTGGTGGAAAGAGCCCGGGCTTTGGAGTCAGAGGTCATGGGTTCGAATCCCGGCTCCGCCACATGTCTGCTGTGTGACCTTGGGCAAGTCACTTAACTTCTCTGAGCCTCAGTTACTTCATCTGTAAAATGGGGATTAAGACTGTGAGCCCCACATGGGACAACCTGATCACTTTGTATCCCCCCCAGCGCTTAGAACAGTGCTTTGCACATAGTAAGCGCTTAACAAATGCCAACATCATTATTATTATCTACCACGAGAAGCAGTGTGGCTTGGTGGAAAGAGCACGGTTCGGGAGTCAGAGGTTGCGGGTTCTAATCCCACTTCTCTGTTGTGTGACTTTGGGCAAGTCACTTAACTTCTCTGTGCCTCATGAGGTTACTCATCTGGAAAATGGGGATTACGCCACGTGGGACAACCTGATCACCTTGTAACCTCCCCAGTGCTTAGAACCGTGCTTGGCACATAGTAAGAGTTTAGCAAATATCGTAATTATTATTATATTTACCAATTCTGTTGCATGGTACCCTCCCAAGAGCTCTGCCCACGGTAAGCGTTCAATGGTTGATTGATTGTGGAGGTGATTCAGGACTGAGTTTCGGGGTTCTCTCTCTCACTCTCCCCCTCCCCTACCTGCTGCTGCCAAAAAGTCGACGACCTGGGTGAGTGGTTTTATTTGGGTGTGTTTGTATATATGTTCAGATACGTGTTTGTGGCCCCTGTCCAGAAAATTACAGATGAAGAATGAGATTATTAGTGTCTCCTCTCAGTCGTAATTAAAATTAGCAGCAGAGTGGCCTAGTGGAAAGAGCCCAGCCTGGGAGACAGAGGACCTGGGTTCTAATTCCAGCTGTGCCATCTGTCTGCTGCGTGAGCTAGGGTGAGTCACTGTACATATCTATTCTATTTATTTTATTTTGTTAGTTTGTTTGGTTTTGTTCTCTGTCTCCCCCTTCTAGACTGTGAGCCCACTGTTGGGTCTCTATATGTTGCCAACTTGTACTTCCCAAGCGCTTAGTACAGTGCTCTGCACACAGTAAGCGCTCAATAAATATGATTGATTGATTGATTGATTGATTGACCGCGGGGGAGAAGTTCTGTCCGGCCGAGAGGATGTTAGGGAGCAGCGTGGACTAGTGTAACACGAGGGTTGAGGTTGAGTAGGGTTTTCGAATGGAACATGATGCCCCGGGTGAAAAGGAGGAAATCTAAAGATTCACAGGCCTGTTTGTGGGGAAGAGAGCAGCTTTGACGAGGGGTGAGGTTTGGAGAAGGCAGGCTTGAAGGTTGTGATTGGAGGATGGGACTTCACATTTGTTGAGTCTCAAAGTGACACAATGACTAGGGATGCCGAGACATAGCATGTCCTGACAAGTCTAAATTTACCTCGCCCAAACCTCCTTCGTGACTTTAAAGACTGTAGTCATAATGATGATGGTATTTGTTAAGCACTTGCTATGTGCCAAGGCCCTGGGGTAGATACAAGGTAATCAGGTTGTCCCACGTGGGGCTCACAGTGATGATGATGATGATGATAGCATTTATTAAGCACTTACTATGTGCAAAGCACTGTTCTAAGCGCTGGGGAGGTTACAAGGTGATCAGGTTGTCCCACGTGGGACTCACAGTCTTAATCCCCATTTTACAGATGAGGGAACTGAGGCCCAGAGAAGTTAAGTGACTTGTCCAAAGTCGCAGAGCTGACAATTGGTGGAGCTGGGATTCAAACCCATGACCTCTGACTCCAAAGCCCGTGCTCTTTCCACTGAGCCATGCTGCTTCTCTAATAATAATAATAATGATGGTATTTGTTAAGCGCTTACTATGTGCGAAGCACTGTTCTAAGCACTGGGGGGGATACAAGGTGATCAGGTTGTCCCACGTGGGGCTCACAGTCTTAATTCCCATTTTAAAGATGAGGGAACTGAGGCCCAGAGAAGTGAAGTGACTTGCCCAAAGTCACTTTGGATACCCTGTAATAATGAGGATGGTATTCGTTAAGTAATAATAAGAATTTAATAATAATAATTTTGGTATTTGATAACCGCTATGTTCTAAGCACTGGGGGAGATACAAGGTAATCAGGTTGTCCCACATGGGGCTCACAGTCTTAATCCCCATTTTCCAGATGAGGTAACTGAGGTACAGAGAAGTGAAGTGACTTGCCCAGAGTCACACAGCTGATAAGTGACGGAGCCGAGATGAGAACTCACGACCTCTGACTCCCAAGCCCGGGCTCTTTCCACTAAGCCACACTGCTTCTCTATGTGTTCTTGCCAGAACTTTGTTGGAAAAATGTACACTCTCACTTTGGAGATAGACCTAGGAAAAAGGGCTCAAGAGAAAGTAGGAAATATATTATTGTAGCCACTGTTGCCTGGGAAATTATTATTTATTCAATAATAAATATAATTATTTATTTATTTATTTTACTTGTGCATATCTATTCTATTTATTTTATTTTGTTAGTATGTTTGGTTTTGTTCTCCATCTCCCCCTTCTAGACTGTGAGCCCGTTGTTGGGTAGGGACCGTCTCTATATGTTGCCAACTTGTACTTCCCAAGCGCTTAGTCCAGTGCTCTGCACACAGTAAGCGCTCAATAAATACGATTGATTGATTGAAATATATTTCCCAGGAACCTCAGCAAACAGCAAAGTGAGCAGAATCTTTAAATTCAGGCAAGGGAACTTTGGCTGCCACTCTGTTTGCTTGCTGAATCGTGGTGTCATCAGTCTATCAGATGACCTATTAGGCTGACTCGTTCGAACGGATTCAGAATTTTGTATATCTAAGGAAATTTACACTGAGGATAGCTCAAAACCTGAACTTCTGGTGATGCCTAACCATTCGCATCTGGCTCAGCTCTTTCCTTTTTCTCCTCTTGTACGTGAGACTGAATTTTTGTACCCGAACACTGAGTTTCGGAGAAATGTCTGCAGTTACCAGGAATTTTTCTTTGGTTCCTCCACACCTATCCCTGGTGGATCACTGTTCCCTGAATGCTTCACATGGAATAGCTGCAGAAATATGGTATGAAAAATGATCCGGGCAGCAAAGAGAAGCGTGGCTGGGGTGGGGAGAAAAAGGAGGCGGGGAGGTCAGCAAGGAGGCTGATGCAGTAATAATAATAATGATGGCATTTGTTAAGCGCCAACATGGTTCTACGCATTGGTCAGTAACCTAGGCAGGATAGGAGGAGTGCTCGGATTAATATGGTATTGGTTTGGACGGAGAGGGCGGATTGTAGCAGTATTGTGAATTAAATCAGTCAGTCAGTCTATTTATTGAGTGCTTACTGTGTGCAGAGCACTGTACTAAGCGCTTGGAAGTGGACAATATAATAATAATAATGATGGTGTTTGTGAAGCACTTGCTCTGTGCCAAGCACTGGAATATAACACATTCCCTGTCCACAGGAGCTAACAATCTAGAGGATAGTGACGAGTTGATTCGCAACAGACCAGTTCACCTGGGGTTGCTGCTGTGAGCAGGGAATGTGTCGGATGTTATTTTGTACTCTTCCAAGCGCTTAGTACAGTGCTTTGCACACAGTAAGCCCTCCATAAATATGATTGAATGAATGAACGAACGCTGAAGCCACTACCGTAACCTAGAAGCAGTGTGGCTTAGCGGAAAGAGCCCGGGCTTGGGAATCAGAGGTCGTGGGTTCTAATCCCAACTCTGCCGCTTGTCAGCTGTGTGACTTTGGGCAGGTCACTTAACTTTTCTGGGCCTCAGTTACCTCATCTGTAAAATGGGGATGAAGACTGTGAGCCCCACATGGGACAACCTGATTGCCTTGTATCTACCCCAGTGCTTAGAACAGTGCTTGGCACATAGTAAGTGCTTAACAAATACCATAATGATGATGATGATATGAAAGACAAGTTCCAGCAAACCACCTTGTCTGTAATAATAATAATAATAGTCATCATGATATTTGTTAAGCACTTACTACGTGCCAAGCACTGTTCTAAGCGCTGGGGGTGGGGGCATACAAGGTTATCAGGTTGTCCCAGGTGGGGCTCACAGTCTTAATCCCCATTTTACAGATGAGGTAACTGAGGCACAGAGAAGTGAAGTGACTTGCCCAAGGTCATACAGCAGACAAGTGGCGGAGCCGGGATTAGAACCCACAACCTCTGACTCCCAAGCCCAGGCTCTCTCCACTGAGCCACACTGCTTCTCACTGATCCCTGCTGGCACCATGAATGAATCGGAGTTCCGTAGTCATTCAGTCAAAGGATTCGGTGACAGATTCATTCCTTCAATTGTATTTATTGAGCTCTTACTGCGTGCAGAGCACAGTATTAAGCGCTTGGAAAGTTCAATTCCACGATAGAGACAATCACTGCCCACACCGGGTTTACAGATTGAACATGTGGTTGGAATGAGAGCGATGAATCTAGGATAATGCTGAGGTTCTGGGCTTGTGAGGCAGGGAGGATGCTTGAAGTTATAACTGCTCAATATAGTTGCCTGTTTACCTGTTTTGATGGCTGTCTCCCCACCCACCCCCTTCTAGACTGCAAGCCCGTTGTGGGCAGGGATTGTCTCTGTTGCTGAATTGCACTTCCCAGATGCTTAGTACAGTGGTCTTCACACAGTAAGCACCCAATAAATACGATGGAATGAATTGAATGAATAAATAATAATAATAATAATAATAGTAACTGTGGTGTGTTTTTAAGCCCTTACTGTGTGCCAGGCACTGAATTAAGCACTGACCATCGCCCCCTCCACCCCCACCCAGCCCTACCTCCTTCCCCTCCCCACGGAACTTGTATATATTTGTAAAGATTTATTACTCTATTTTACTTGTACATATTTACTATTCTATTTTCATTCATTCATTCATTCACTCGTATTTATTGAGCGCTTACTGTGTGCAGAGCACTGTACTAAGCGCTTGGGAAGTACAAGTTGGCAACATATAAAGACGGTCCCTCCCCAACAGTGGGCTCACAGTCTAGAAGTCTATTTTGTTAATGATGTGCATATAGCTATGTCTATTTATTCAAACGGTTTTGACACCTGTCTACGTGTTTTGTTTTGTTGTCTGTCTTCCCCCTTCTAGACTGTAAGCCCATTGTTGGGTCGGGGCCGCCTCTATATGTTGCCGACTTGTACTTCCCAAGCGCTTGGTACAGTGCTCTGCACCCAGTAAGCGCTCAATAAATACAATTGAATGAAGGAATGAATCCAAGCAAATCAGGTTGACACAGTTCCTGTCCCACATGGGGCTCACAGTCTCAATCCCCATTTTACAGCTGAGGCAACTGAGGCACAGAGAAGTGAAATGACTTACCCAAGGTCACACAGCAGACAAGTGGTAGAGCAGGGATTAGAACCCACGACCTTCTGACTCCCAAGGCCGTGCTCTATTCACTAGGCCACGCTTTCCGGCAACTGATTGACCTAACTCTAAACAGTTGCAAGTTGGTTTCCTGCACGCAACGCTGATGAAGTACTGATCAATCAATCAATCATATTTATTGAGCACTTACTGTGTTCAGAGGACTGTATTAAGTGCTCGGGAGAGAACAATGTGATAGTGATGATATAGCGTCGGTTCACAATCCTGTAATTCAGACGGAAGCAAGCTTTCAAAACTATTCCTGAGCCAAGCCGCATTGCGTTCTAGCCAATTCCTTGGCTGCGTTTCCCTCCTCTCCTGTCACCCTCTATCTGAATCGGGCTCTAGACCTTTTGAGAAACAGCATGGCCTAGTGGATAGAGCCCGGGCCCGAGAGTCAGAAGGACCTGGGTTCTAATCCTGCTCCGCCACTTGTTTGCTGTGAGACCTTGAGCAAGTCACTTCACATCTCTGTGCCTCGGTTCCCTCACCTGTAAAATGGGGATTAAGACTGAGAGCTCTATGTGGGACAGAGACTGTTAAATAATATTCATTCATTCATTCATTCAATCATATTTATTGAGCGCTTACTGTGTGCGGAGCACTGTACTAAGCACTAGGGAAGTACAAATTGGCAACATATAGAGATGGTCCCTGCTCAACAACGGGCTCACAGTCTAGAAGGGGGAGACAGACAACCAAACAAAACATGTGAACAGGTGTCAAGTCATCAGAATAAAGAGAAGTAAAGCCAGATGCACATCATTAAAAAATATATAGAATAGTATTATTATTATTAATAATAATGGATTGTTGGATTATAAACTCCTGATGGCAGGAATCCTGTTTATTTACTCTATTGTAATAATAATAATAATGGTATTCATGATAATAATAATAATGATGCATTCATTCATTCAATCGTATTTATTGAGCGCTTACTGTGTGCAGAGCACTGTACTAAGTGCTTGGGAAGTACAAATTGGCAACATATAGAGATGGCCCCTACCCAACAACGGGCTCACAGTCTAGAAGGGGGAGACAGACAACCAAACAAAACATGTGGACAGGTGTCAAGTCATCAGAATAAATAGAAGTAAAGCCAGATGCACATCATTAACAAAATAAATAGAATAGTATTATTATTAATAATAATAATGGATTGTGGGATTATAAACTCCTGATGGCAGGAATCCTGTTTATTTACTCTACTGTAATAATAATAATAATGGTATTTGTGATAATAATAATAATGATGGCATTTTAGACTGTGAGTCCACTGTTGGGTAGGGACTGTCTCTATATGTTGCCAACTTGTACTTCCCAAGCGCTTAGTACAGTGCTCTGCACACAGTAAGCGCTCAATAAATACGATTGATTGATTGATTGATTGATTGATTAAGCGCTCTATGCCAAGGACTGTTCTAAGCGCTGGGGTAGATACAAGGTAATCAGGTTGCCCCTCATGGGGCTCACAGTCTTAATCTCCATTTTACAGACGAGATAACTGAGGTCCAGAGAAGTGAAGTGACTTGCCCAAAGTCACACTACTGTTAGGTGGGGGAGCCGGGATTAGAACCCACGACCTCTGACTCCCAAGCCCGGGCTGTTTCCGCTAAGCCACGTTGCTTCTCCGACCCAATTAGCTTGTATCTGCCCCAGTGCTTAGAACAGTGCCTGACACATAGTAAGCCTTTTTTTAACAGATATCACTACTCTTCTTCTTCTTCTTCTTCCTCTTCCTCTTCTTCTTCTTCTTCTTCTCCTTCTCCTTCTCCTCCTCCTCCTCCTCTTCCTCTTCTTCTTCTTCTTCTTCTTCTTCTTCTTCTTCTTTTCTTCTTTCCTTTTCTTCTTCTTCTTCTTCTTCTTCTTCTTTTCTTCTTTCCTCTTCTTCTTCTTCTTCTTCTTCTTCTTCTTCTTCCTCCTCTTCTTTCTTCTTCTTTCTTCTTCTTTTCTTCTTCTTCTTCTTCTTCCTCTTCTTTCTTCTTCTTTCTTCTTCTTCTTCTTTTCTTCTTCTCCTTCTTCTCCTTCTTCTCCTCCTCCTCCTCCTCCTCCTCCTCTTCTTCTTCTTTCCTCTTCTTCTTCTTCTTCTTTCCTTTTCTTCTTCTTCCTTCTTCTTCCTTCTTCTTCCTTCTTCTTCTTCTTCTTCTTTCCTCTTCTTCTTCTTCTTCTTTCCTCTTCTTCTTCTTCTTCTTCTTCTTTTATTATTATTATTATTATTATTATTATTAGGATTATCCTGCAGGAATGCCTGGATGGGTAATGTGAGTTTTGCAGTCAGCAACTGTCGTAAGAGTCAGGGGAGGACCCAGTTGGCCCGATGAGATCACACTGGGATTTTCTATTCCATCACCACAGCGGTACCAGTTATTTCTGTCGGCCGCCTTGGCTACTTGAGGGCACTTGCAGGCATCTTGGTGCGAAGTATCCCTACTGTTAGAAAAATAACTCTAAAGCACACATTCGCCTGTCTGTAGGACCAAACAATCCATCTATCAGTGGCATTTAACTTCCCAAGCGCTTAGTCCAGTGCTCTGCACACAGTAAGCGCTCAATAAATACGATTGATTGATTGATTGATTCATCCATTCATTCATTCAATTGTATTTACTGAGCGCTTACTGTGCGCAGAGCACTGGACTAAGCGCTTGGGAAGTCCAAATTGGCACCATATAGAGATGGTCCCTACCCAACGGTGGGCTCAAAGTCTAGAAAGGGGAAGACAGAGAACAAAACAAAACATATTAACAAAATTCATTGGGTGCTTACTGTGTGCGGAGCACTGGAATAAGCACTTGGGAGACTATAACAGAGTTGGTAGTCATTCATTCAATCGTATTTATTGAGCGCTTACTGTGTGCAGAGCACCGTACTAAGCACTTGGGAGAGGACACTACAACAATAAACAGTGACATTCCCTGCCCACAACGAGCTTGCATTCTAGACTGTGAGCCCACTGTTGGGTAGGGACCATCTCTATATGTTGCCAACTTGGACTTCCCAAGTGCTTAGTACAGTGCTCTGCACAGAGTAAGTGCTCAATAAATACAATTTTTTTAATGGCATTTATTAAGCGCTTACTATGTGCAAAGCACTGTTCTAAGCGCTGGGGAGGTTACAAGGTGAACCTGATAGATAGAAGATAGATTCTATCTATTCTGATATCTATATCTATCTAGATATCTACCTATTCTATCTATAATTCTGATAGATTGATTGATAGAAGCAGCTGCAAAGCAACGTGGCTCAGTGGAAAGAGCCCAGACTTTGGAATCGGAGGTCATGGGTTCAAATCCCGGCTCCGCCACTTGTCAGCTGTGTGACTTTGGGCAGGTCACCTCACTTCTCCGGGCCTCAGTTCCCTCATCTGGAAAACGGGGATGAAGATTGTGAGCCCCCTCTGTGGGACAACCTGATCACTGTAACCTCCCCAGCGCTTCAGACAGTGCTTTGCACATAGTAAGAGCTTAACAAATACCATTATTATTATTATTATTAGAATGGGGGAGACAGACATCGAAACAAATAAATAGAGATATGTATTTAAGGGCTAGGGGATGGGGAGATGGGGGAAGAGCAAAGGGAGCAAGTCAGGGTGATGCGGAAGGGAGGGGGAGATGAGGAAAAGTGGGGCTTAGTCTGGGAAGGCCTATCCAGTGCTTAGAACAGTGCTTTGCACATAGTAAGCACTTAACAAATGCCATCATTATTATCAATCAATCAATCAATCGTATTTATTGAGCGCTTACTGTGTGCAGAGCACTGTACTAAGCGCTTGGGAAGTACAAGTTGGCAACATCTAGAGACAGTCCCTACCCAACAGTGGGCTCACAGTCTAAAAGGGGGAGACAGAGAACAAAACCAAACATACTAACAAAATAAAATAAATAGAATAGATAGGAACAAGTAAAATAAATAGAGTAATAAATATGTACAAACACAAATACATATATACAGGTGCTGTGGGGAAGGGAAGGAGGTAAGATGGGGGGATGGAGAGGGGGACGAGGGGGAGAGGAAGGAAGGGGTCTGCTGTGTGACCTTGGGCAAGCCACTCCACTTCTCTGGGCCTCAGTGACCTCATCTGTAAAATGGGGATTAAGATTGTGAGCCCCAAGTGGGACAACCTGATTACCTTGTATCTGCCCCAGCGCTTAGAATGGTGCCTGGCACATAGTAAGCGCTGAACAAATGCTATTATTATTATTATTATTATTAATTATTATTATTATTATTATTATCCAAGAGGAGATTACTGTCTAGAGGAATATCCTCTAGGATATCCTGCTCCCCTCCCTTCCCAGCCCTAGCTAAAGTTCTGGATAAATGGACCTTGATAGGAAGGATAAAGATAGCAGCAGTATGGCCTGGGCCCTGTCGTTTTTGATGATCATTCATTCATTCAATCGTATTTATTGAGCGCTTACTGTGTGCAGAGCACTGTACAAAGCGCGTGGGAAGTACAAGTTGGTTGTTCTTATTATTATTATTATACTTAAGTGCTTACTATGTGCCGGGAACTATACTAAGCGCTGGGTAGATACAAGGTCATCAGACTGGGCACAGTCCCTGTTCCACATGGGGCTCATAGTCTGTGTAGGAGGGAGGAGGATTTAATCCCCATTTTACGGAGGAGGGAACTGAGGCACAGAGAAATTAAGGAACTGGCCGGTGGTCACACAGCAAAGTGGCACCGTGGCTTAGTGGAAAGAGCCTGGGCCTGGGTGTCAGAGGACCTGGGTTCTAATCATCAATCATCAATCATCAATTGTATTTATTGAGCACTTACTGTGTGCAGAGCACTGTACTAAGCGCTTGGGAAGTACAAGTTGGCAACATATAGAGACGGTCCCCAGCTCTGCCACTTGTCTGCTGGGTGACCACGGGCAAGTCACCTTACTTCTTTGTGTCTCTGAGTCCTAAGCCCGTGCTCTTTCCACTAAGCCACGCTGCTTCTCCGATCCAATTAGCTTGTATCTACCCCAGCGCTTAGAACAACGCCTGACACTAGTTTCCTCAACTATAAGGAAAATTATATTTCCCCATCTATAACTAAATATTATTTAGTAAACAATAATAATAATGGTATTTATTATCAACTATATTCCTCAACTATATTCCTCAACTATAAATAATATTTAATAAATAAGAATAATAATGGTATTTATCATCAACTATATTCCTCAACTATATTTCCTCAACTATAAATAATATTATTTAATAAATAATAATAATGGTATCTATCATCAACTATATTCCTCAACTATATTTCCTCAACTACAAAAATATTATTTAATAAATAATAATAATAATGGCATTTATTATCAACCATATTCCTCAACTATATTTCCTCAACTATAAATAATATTATTTAATAAATTTTAATAATAATAATAATAATAATAATAATGGTATTTGTTAAGCGCTTACTATGTGCGAAGCACTTTTCTAAGTGCTGGGGGGATACAAGGTGATCATGTTGTCCCACGGGGGGCTCACAGTCTTCAGCCCCATTTTACAGCTGAGGGAACTGAGGCACAGAGAAGTGAAGTGGCTTGCCCAAGGTCACATAGCTGACAAGTGGCGGAGTTGGAATTCAAACCCATAACCTCTGACTCCCAAGCTCATGCTCTTCCCACTGAGCCACGCTGCTTCTCCGATCCAATTAGCTTGTATCTACCCCAGCGCTTAGAACACTGCCTATCACTAGTTTCCTCAACTATAAAATTGGGAATAAATACCAGTTCTCCCCTCTACTTAGACTGTGAGCCCCAGGTGGGACAGGGACGGCATCCAACCTAATTAACTTGTGCCTACCCCAGTGTTTAGAACAGTGCTTGATACAAAGTAAGTACTTAAATACCATAAAAAAGGGGGTATAACCAGGATTATTATTATTATTTAATAAATAATAATAATAATGGTATTTGTTAAGCGCTTACTATATTGCGAAGCACTGTTCTAAGTGCTGGGGGGATACAAGGTGATCAGGTTGTCCCACGGGGGGCTCACAGTCTTCAGCCCCATTTTACAGCTGAGGGAACTGAGGCACAGAGAAGTGAAGTGGCTTGCCCAAGGTCACACAGCTAAGTGGCGGAGTCGGAATTCGAACCCATGACCTCTGACTCCCAAGCTCATGCTCTTCCCACTGAGCCATGCTGCTTCTCTATTACTCTATTACTTTCTATTACTATTAACAATAGTAATAACAACGATAATGGTACTCGTTAAGGGCTTACTATGTGCCAAGCACCGTTCTAAGTGCTGGGGGGATACAGGGTAATCAGGTTGTCCCACGGAGGGCTCACACTCTTAATCCCCATTTTACAGATGAGGGAACTGAGGCCCAGAGAAGCGATTTGCCCAAAGTCACACAGCTGACAGTTGGAGGAGCCGGGATTTGAACCCATGACCTCCGACTCCAAAGCCCGGGCTCTTTCCACTGAGCCACGCTGCTTCTCTGATGACAGTCTAGGAAATAGTATGGGCTCCTGGGAAGCGCACAGGCCTAGGAGTTAGAGGACCTGGGTTCTAATCCCAGCTCTGCCACCTGTCTGCTGTGTGACCTTGGGCAAATCACTTCACTTCTCTGGGCCTCAGTTACCTCATCTGGAAAAGGGAATTAAAAGTGTGAGCCCTATGTGGGACAGGGACTGTGTCCAGTCTAACTCGTATCTGCCCCATTTATTCATTCATTCATTCATTCAGTCGTATTTATTGAGCGCTTACTGTGTGCAAAGCACTGTTCTAAGCACTGGGCGGGGGTTACAAGGTGATCAGGTTGTTCCCCAGGGGTCTCACAGTCTTAATCCCCATTTTACAGATGAGGGAACTGAGGCCCAGAGAAGTTAAGGGGGAAGTTAAATTCCCCCTTTTAGACTGTGAGCCCACTGTTGGGTAGGGACTGTCTCTATATGTTGCCAACTTCGACTTCCCAAGCACTTAGTACAGTGCTCTGCACACAGTAAGCGCTCCATAAATACGATTGATTAAGTGACTTGCCCAAAGTCACACAGCTGACTAGTGACAGAGCGGAATTAGAACACATGACCTCTGACTCCCAAGCTGGTGCTCTTTCCACTAAGCCACACTGCTTCTCCAGCTGCTTCCCCTCTTGTTTTTTGGTTTTATTTTCTATATTTATCCTCGTCTTTTATGTTGCCTTAGTGCCTCTATTATTTTACCACTCTGTCATGAAATCCTGTCAGTTCTAACTTCACAGCATTCATTCATTCATTCATTCATTCAATCGTATTTATTGAGCGCTTACTGTGCGCAGAGCACTGTACTAAGCGCTTGGGAAGTCCAAGTTGGCAACATATAGAGACGGTCCCTACCCAACAGCGGGCTCACAGTCTAGAAGGGGGAGACAGACAACAAAAGAAAACATATAAACCAAATAAAATAAATAGAATAAGTATGTACAAGTAAAATAAATAAATAAATAGAGTAATAAATCTGTACAAACATATATACATATATCCAGGTGCTGTGGGGAGGGGAAGGAGGTAAGGCAGGGGGGATGGGGAGGGGGAGGAGAGGGAGAGGAAGGAGGGGGCTCAGTCTGGGAAGGCCTTAGATATATCTAAATATATCTAAATATTCATTCATTCACTCATTCAATCATATTTATTGAGCGCTTACTGTGTGCAGAGCACTGTACTAAGCACTTGGGAAGTACAAGTTGGCAACATAAAGAGATGGTCCCTACCCAACAACGGGCTCACAGTCTATCTAAATATCTAAATATCTAATACATAAATATGTATTAGAAGCAGTGTGGCTCAGTGGAAAGAGCATGGGCTTGGGAGTCAGAGGTCATGGGTTCAAATCCCCGCTCCGCCACTTGTCAGCTGTGAGACCTTGGGCAAGCCACTTAACTTCTCTGCGCTTAGAACAGTGCTTAGAACAGTGCTTTGAACATAGTAAGCGCTTAACAAATACCAAAATAATAATAATTATTATTATTACTTCTCTGGGCCTCAGTTCCCTCATCTGTAAAATGGGGATTAAGACCGTGAGCCCCACAGGGGACAACCTGATCACCTTGCATCCCCCCCAGCGCTTAGATCAGTGCTTCACACATAGTAAGTGCTTAAAAAATACCATCATTATTATCTGACACATGTTTCATTCTCCTTCCTTATTAAAAGCACTTCTCCAAGAAGACTTCTCCTCTACCACTCCTTTCTGCATTGCCTTTTCATGAGGATCTGCACCCTTTATTCATCTTCCCTCAGCCCCACAGTACTTATGTACAAATCTGTAATACATTTATCTGTATCAATGTCTGTCTCCTGCTGTGGACTCAGCTTGTTATGGGCATGGAATGTGTCTACCAACCTCCTTCCCTTCCCCACAGCACCTGTATATATGCATATATGTTTGTACATATTTATTACTCTTTATTTATTTTACATGTACATATCTATTCTATTTATTTTATTTTGTTAGTATGTTTGGTTTTGTTCTCTGTCTCCCCCTTTTAGACTGTGAGCCCACTGTTGGGTAGGGACTGTCTCTATATGTTGCCAACTTGGACTTCCCAAGCACTTAGTACAGTGCTCTGCACACAGTAAGCGCTCAATAAATACGATTGATGATGATGATGATGATGTTGTATTGTATTTTTCCAATAGTACACAGTACACAGTATGGGCTAAGTCAATATGATTGACTGATTGGTTGTGTCCAATCTGATTAACTTGTATTTTATCCCAGGGGTTAGAACAATGCTGAACACATAATAGGTGCTTAACAAATACCCTAAAACCACCAAAACCCCCTAAAACTTTGGTTTATCCCTTGGACACCTGCAGGTCCCATTTACTTCCCTCTCCAGTTACCTTTGGTCAGGAATCCAACACCTACCAAACCCTTTCATTTAAGAAGGGTGATAAATTCCGGATAAATGCTTAATCTCTAGGATAATTACACTGATTAGTAGGAAACCCAAGGAATGAACGGGGTTGTTTACTGATTTCGTTCCCATTGAGAGGGATTTTAAAGAGGGAAACAACTAACAAGTTGAAGGACATCTACAGATGTGAGAAACACCAAGCTTGCACTCTCTCAGTTTCTTTAGTAGATGTGGAATCAACAATAGAGAAATGAAATCAACAGCACTGGGAAAAGAACCTGTAAATTCTTCACGCAAAAGGAGGCGTAGGTCATCCCGTGGAATCATTCCACAGGACGTTGTAGAGGCAGAAAATACCAATCTACCCTGCTATTTATTGAGTGCCTACTGAGTGCAAAGCACTGCACTAAGCATTTGGGGGAGGACAACAGAAGAAAAACACATTTCCTGTCCTCAAGGAGGGAATAATTATATACAAATAGTGGGATCAGGAGTAAGAAGAAGAATAAAACAGTGGAAATATGCCTGGGTGAAGTGTCTGAATAAAAAAAAAAAATTGAATATACAGTGGGGCTTAGTGGAAAGAAGACTGGGAGTCAGAGGAGCTGGCTTCTAATCCTGGCTCAGCCCCCTGTCTGCTGTGTGACCTTGGGCAAGTCACTCAACTTCTCAATGCCTCAGTTCAGTTAGCAGAGGAGTGGCAGAAGCAGGATTAGAACCCAGGTTATCAGACTCCCGCATTCTTTCCATTAGGAACCTTTATACTGTAAGCTCATAAATGGGCAGGGAATATGTCTATCAGTTCTGTTGCATTGTACTGTCTATATTAATCATTATTAATATCAATTTATTAATTATATATTAATTATATTAGTATTAATATATTAATATTAAAGAATTTAATACGTTGTTCTGCACATAGTTAAGTGCTCACTAAATACCATTGATTAATTGATTAAATCTCCATTTTGTAACTGAGGCACAGAGAAGTTAAGTGACTTACCCCAGGTCACCTAGTAGGTAAGTGGCAGAGCCAGGATTGGAACCCAGGTCCTCTGATTCCCAGGCCTGTGTGTTTTCCACTCGGCCATGCTGCTTCTCTGTGTACACCTATACAAAAGCGGTAAGGAAAGGGATGAATACATCAATGCTCAAGTTGACAGTTGGGTTGACGTGTCTCGGGGGGTTGGGGATTTATCATCATCATCATCATCAATCGTATTTATTGAGCGCTTACTGGGTGCAGAGCACTGTACTAAGCGCTTGGGAAGTACAAGTTGGCAACATATAGAGACAGTCCCTACCCAACAGCGGGCTCACAGTCTAAAAGGGGGAGACAGAGAACAAAACCAAGCATACTAGCAAAATAAAATAAATAGAATAGATATGTACAAGTAAAATAAATAAATAAATAGAGTAATAAATATGTACAAACATATATACATATATACAGGTTTATGGGAAAGGCTTCCTGGAGGAGGTAATAATAATAATAATCATAATCATAATAATAGCATTTGTTAAGCACTTACTATGTACAAAGCACTGTACATATTTATTACTCTATTTATTTATTTATTTATTTATTTTACTTGTACATATCTACTCTATTTATTTTATTTTGTTGGTATGTTTGGTTTTGTTCTCTGTCTCCCCCTTTTAGACTGTGAGCCCACTATTGGGTAGGGACTGTCTCTACATGTTGCCAACTTGTACTTCCCAAGCGCTTAGTACAGTGCTCTGCACACAGTAAGTGCTCAATAAATACAACTGATTGATTGATTGATTGATTATTGGGATAGATTTGACCAACTCCCTGAATTTAATGGGGCTTGCATCTTTGAAACATCTTTGGGACAATACAATAAAATAAAAAAAATACGGAAATAATTCAATCAAAGTTTGGTCTTTATCATATGTTTCCAAGCAACTATTATTATTATTATTGGCGATAGATTTGACCAAATCCCTGAATTTAATGGGGCTCGCATCTTTGAAACATCTTTGGAACAATACATTAAAATTAAAAAAAAAAGACAGAAATAATTCAATCAAAGTTTGGTCTTTATCATATGTTCCCAAGCAACTATTATTATTATTGGGGATAGATTTGACCAAATCCCTGAATTTAATGGGGCTCGCATCTTTGAAACATCTCTGGGACAATACAATAAAATTTTTTTAAAAAATACGGAAATAATTCAATCAAAGTTTGGTCTTTATCATATGTTTCCAAGGAACTATTGTTATTTTTGGGGATAGATTTGACCAAATCCCTGAATTTAATGGGGCTCGCATCTTTGAAACATCTTTGGGACAATACAATAAAATTAAAAAAAATACGGATATAATTCCATCAAAGTTTGGTCTTTATCATATGTTCCCAAGCAACTATTATTATTATTGGGGATAGATTTGACCAAATCCCTGAATTTAACGGAGCTTGCATCTTTGAAACATCTTTGGGACAATACAATAAAATTAAAAAAAATACGGAAATAATTCAATCAAAGTTTGGTTTTTATCATATGTTCCCAAGCAACTATTATTATTATTGGGGATAGATTTGACCAAATCCCTGAATTTAATGGGGCTCGCATCTTTGAAATATCCTTGGGACAATACAATAAAATAAAAAAAAAAGACGGAAATAATTCAATCAAAGTTTGGTCTTTATCATATGTTCCCAAGCAACTATTATTATTACTGGGGATAGATTTGACCAAATCCCTGAATTTAATGGGGCTCGCATCTTTGAGACATCTGTGGGACAATACAATAAAATTAAAAAAAATACGGAAGTAATTCAATCAAAGTTTGGTCTTTGTCATATGTTTCCAAGCAACTATTATTATTACTGGGGATAGATTTGACCAAATCCCTGAATTTAATGGGGCTCGTATCTTTGAAAATGAAGACAAAAAAGGCAGTTTCATCAGTGCTTAGAACAGTGCCAGCGCTTAGAACAGTGCTTGGCACTTAGTAAGAGCTTAACAAATACCATTATTATTATTATTATTATTATTATATTATTATTATTATTATTGAGGATCAATAAATGTGGAGCAAGTGATAGTATATGCTGCCCTCTTGTGTACCTTAGTGATATTGCTCTCTTCCAAGCAGTAGATCAAAGTAAAAATAATAAAAATGATGGTATTTGTTAAGCGCTTACTAAGAGCCAAGCACTGTTCTAAGCGCTGGGGGGGATACAAGGTAATCAGAGTGTCCCACGTGGGGCTCACAGTCTTAATCCCCATTTTACAGATGAGGTAACTGAGGCATTCATTTCTTTCATTCATTCAATCGTATTTATTGAGCGCCTACTGTGTGCAGAGCACTGTACTAAGCGCTTGGGAAGTACAAGTTGGCAACATATAGAGACGGTCCCTACCCAACAACGGGCTCATAGTCTAGGAGGGGGAGACAGACAACAAAACAAAACATGTGGACAGGTGTCAAGTCATCAGAATAAATAGAAATAAAGCTAGATGCCCATTGTTAACAAAATAAATAGAATAGTAAATATGTACAAGTAAAATAAATAGAGTAATAAATCTGTGCAAACATATATATAGGTGCTGTGGGGAGGGGAAGGAGGTAGGGCGGGGGGGATGGGAAGGAGGAGAGGAAAAAGCGGGCTCAGTCTGGGAAGGCACAGAGAAGTGAAGTGATGATAATGGTTTTTGTTAAGCGCTTACTATGTGCAAAGCACTGTTCTAAGCCCTGGGGTACGTACAAGTTAATCAGGTTGTTACACGTGGGGCTCCCAGTCTTAATCCCCATTTTACAGATGAGGCAACTGAGGCCCAGAGAAGTGAAGCGTCTTGCCCAAGGTCGCACAGCAGACAGTGGCGGAGCCGGGATTAGAACCCACGACCTCTGACTCCCAAGCCCGGGCTCTTTCCACTAAGCCACGCTCTTCTCTAAAGAAGATCTAACGATCTCTAAAGATCATGGTATTAATTTCCACCTCATAATTTCGCTATGAAAACTAAGACTTTTGAGGAAATGTACTTCTTTAAGGAGGCTGAGAAAATAAGGTGAAAGCTATCCCAGGGGATTAACAGGTTGTATTTTTTTTTTTTACTCATAGCAAACTGTAAAGTTGGAAAATACAATAAAAAATATGGAAATAATTCAAAGTTTGGTCTTTATCATATGATAATAATAATAATAATGACATTTATTAAGCGCTTACTATGTGCAAAGCACTGTTCTAAGCGCTGGGGGGATACAAGGTGATCAGGTTGTCCCACGTGGGGCTCACAGTCTTCATCCCCATTTTGCAGATGAGGGAACTGAGGCCCAGAGAAGTGAAGTGACTTGCCCAAAGTCACACAGCTGACAAGTGGCGGAGCCGGGATTTGAACCCATGACCTCTGACTCCAAAGCCCAGGCTCTTTCCCCTGAGCCATGCTGTTTCCCTAAATTCCCAAGCAACTAGAGCAGCGTTCTGCATTCAGAATAGACAGGTAATGTAATTTACAGAGAAGCAGCGTGGCTCAGTGGAAAGAACCCGGGCTTTGGAGTCAGAGGTCATGGGTTCAAATCCCAGCCCTGCCACTTGTCAGCTGGGTGACTTTGGGCAAGTCACTTGACTTCTCTGGGCCTCAGTTCCCTCATCTGTAAAACGGGGATTAAGACTGGGAGCCCCCCGTGGGACAACTTGATCACCTTGTAATCTCCCCAGGGCTTAGAACAGTGCCTTGTATGTAGTAAGCGCTTAATAAATGCCATTATTATTATTAGCTGACTCTGGTTTGGTTTGGTGTGTGTACAGGCTTCTCTTCCCATTCTTTGTTACTGTCTTTTTCTCTTCTGAGGTCTCCTTCTGGGTTTTTGGGTCTACCCTCCAACATCCTCGCCTGGCAATTTGTACCCAGAAAAGATGATTGCCTTACACTCATCTTTGCTGTCTAGCTGGTTCTGGGTTCAAAAGCAGCATGGCCTTGTGGAAAGAGCAGAGGCTTGGGACTCAGAGGTAGTGGGTTCTAATCCCAGCTCTGCCACGTGTCTGCTGTGTGTCCTTGGGCAAGCCACTTAACTTCTCTGTGCCTCAGTTACGTCATCTGTTAAATGGGAATCAAGACTGTGAGCCCCATATGGGACAGGCACTGTGTCCAACCTGATTATCTTGTATCTAGCCCAGTGTGGTAGAACAGTGCTTGGCACACAATAATAATAATAATAATGGCATATATTAAGCACTTACTATGTGCAAAGCACTGTTCTAAGCGCTGGGGAGGTTACAAGGTGATCAGGTTGTCCCACGGGGGGCTCACAGTCTTAATTCCCATTTTACAGATGAGGTAATTGAGGCCCAGAGAAGTGAAGTGACTTGCCCAAAGTCACACAGCTGACAATTGGTAGAGCCAGGATTTGAACCCATGACCTCTGACTCCAAAGCCCGGGCTCTTTTCCACTGAGCCACGCAAGCACTTTATAAATGCCACAGTAGAGAAGCAGCACGGCTTAAGGGGAAAGAGCCCGGGCTTGGGAGTCAGAGGTCGTGGGTTCTAATCCCGGGTCTGCCAGTTATCAGCTGTGTGACTTTGGGCAAGTCACTTAAGCCCTCTGTGCCTCAGTTACCTCATCTGTAAAATGGGGATTAAGTCTGTGAGTCCCACGTGGGACAACCTTGTCTGCTGTGCGACGGCGGGCAGGTCACTTCACTTCTCCGTGCCTTATTTACCTAAGCGCTTAGTACAGTGCTCTGCACACAGTAAGCGCTCAATAAATACGATTGATTGATTAGTTACCTCATCTGTAAAATGGGGATTAAGTCTGTGAGCCCCACCTGGGACAACCTGATTCCCTTCTATCTACCCCAGTGCTTAGAACAGTGCTTGGCACTTAGTAAATGCTTAACAAATACCATCATCATCACCATTGCTAAAACGGGTACAATCAATCAATCAATCAATCGTATTTATTGAGCGCTTACTGTGTGCAGAGCACTGGA
Organism: Tachyglossus aculeatus; assembly: GCF_015852505.1. NCBI lineage: Eukaryota > Metazoa > Chordata > Mammalia > Monotremata > Tachyglossidae > Tachyglossus > Tachyglossus aculeatus. Next base: position 130,646,629 of record NC_052067.1, on the reverse strand, counting down.
CTAAGCGCTTGGGAAGTACAAGTTGGCAACATATAGAGACGGTCCCTACCCAACAGTGGGCTCACAGTCTAGAAGGGGGAGACAGAGAACAAAACAAAACATATTAACAAAATAAAATAAATAGAATAGATATGTACAAGTAAAATAGAGTAATAAATACGCACAAATATATATACATATATACACATGGCCCCAAACAGGCTGCCCTTCTGGAGCTACCGGCCTGGCCTGTTGTCCTGCTGTGACAGCCCATTGACTGTCTCATAGGTAGCCAAAATCAATCAATCAATCAATCAATCGTATTTATTGAGCGCTGAGCACTGCAGAGCACTGTACTAAGCGCTTGGGAAGTACAAGCTGGCAACATATAGAGACAGTCCCTACCCAAGAGTGGGCTCACAGTCTAGAAGGGGGAGACAGAGAACAAACCCAAACATACTACCAAAATAAAATAAATAGAATAGATAGGTACAAGTAAAATAAATAAATAAATAAATAGAGTAATAAATATGTACAAAGATATATACATATATACAGGTCATTATCATCATCAATCGTATTTATTGAGTGCTTACTACGTGCAGAGCACTGTACTAAGCGCTTGGGAAGTACAAGTTGGCAACATATAGAGACAGTCCCTACCCAACAGTGGGCTCACAGTCTAAAAGGGGGAGACAGAGAACAAAACCAAACATACTAACAAAATAAAATAAATAGGATAGATATGTACAAGTCAAATAAATAAATAAATAGAGTAATAAATATGTACAAACATATATACATATATACAGGTGCTGTGGGGAAGGGAAGGAGGTAAGATGCGGGGGATGGAGAGGGGGACGAGGGGGAGAGGAAGGAAGGGGCTCAGTGTGGGAAGGCCTCCTGGAGGAGGTGAGCTCTCAATAGGGCTTTGAAGGGAGGAAGAGAGCCAAAAGGACTCTTTCCCTTAGAAGCAGGGCCACAGGAGCCTCTGTTGGGGCATGGAGGCTGTGTGTTTGTGTGTATTTCCCTCACATCCTCTGGTCTCCAGGCCAAAAGCCACCCCTGGGGCAAAAGAGTCTCTCCCTCCTAGTTTAATGAGTGCTCCAGGGGGGAGATTCTGGGGCTTGGCTCGCATTTTTAGACTGTGAGCCCACTGTTGGGTAGGGACCGTCTCTATATGTTGCTGACTTGTACTTCCCAAGCGCTTAGTACAGTGCTCTGCACACAGTAAGCACTCAATAAATACCATTGATTGATTGATTGATTTGGTAGGAGGCTCTGTGCTTCCCCCTGGACTAAGCATTAAGAAGCAGTGTGGCTCAGTGGAAAGACCACGGGCTTTGGAGTCAGAGGTCACGGGTTCAAATCCCAGCTCTGCCAATTGTCAGCTGTGTGACTTTGGGCAAGTCACTTCACTTCTCTGTGCCTCAGTTACCTCATCTGTAAAATGGGGATGAAGACTGTGAGCCCCACGTGGGACAACCTGATCACCTTGTAACCTCCCCAGCGCTTAGAACAGTGCTTTGCACATAGTAAGCGCTTAATAAATGCCAAAAAATAAAAAAAAAGTAGTGTGGCCTAACAGATAGAGCACCATCCTGGGAATCAGAAGGACCTGCGCGGTCGTGTAAGTCGTGCGCTGGAAAACCTCTCTAGTTTTCTGATGTTTTTTTTCCCCTGTTTTCAGTATTTGCACAATCTGGGCTTGAACCCGGAAACATTGACACGGAAATTACCCGGCCCTTTAAAAGAATGAAATTGAGCCATATTGCAAACATTCATTAGAGGGAAGCTCACCTTTGTGTGGAACTTTGTGTTTGCTGTTTTGGCCCGCTCGAAAGTAACCAAATCCAACGGCCTCCACTCCATCCTAATCCTCCTTGGCCTCTTATCAATCAATCAATCAATCAATCGTATTTATTGAGCGCTTACTGTGTGCAGAGCACTGTACTAAGCGCTTGGGAAGTACAAGTTGGCAACATATAGAGACAGTCCCTACCCAACAGTGGGCTCACAGTCTAAAAGGGGGAGACAGAGAACAAAACCAAACATACTAACAAAATAAAATAAATAGAATAGATATGTACAAGTAAAATAAGTAAATAAATAAATAAATAGAGTAATAAATATGTACAAACATATATACATATATACAGGTGCTGTGGGGAAGGGAAGGAGGTAAGATGTGGACCACCCCCTTCTCCGGGGAACACTATCCAACCTTGGCCTCATTCATTCATTCAATCGTATTTATTGAGTGCTTACTGTGTGCAGGGCACTGTACTAAGCGCTTGGGAAGTACATGTTGACGACACATAGAGATGGTCCCTACCCAACAGTGGGCTCACAGTCTAGAAGGGGGAGACAGACAACAAAACAAAACATATTAACAAAATGAAATGAATAGAATAAATTGATATTATACTCGTTGATATTGTTCTCTTGGTTCTCCTCCTATCTCTCTGGCTGCTCATCTGTAAAATGGGGATTAAGACTGTGAGCCCCACGTGGGACAACCGGATCACCTTGTATCCTCCCCAGCGCTTAGAACAGTGCTTTGCACATAGTAAGCGCTTAACAAATGCCGTCATCATCACCTGCGTTAGCTTGTATCTACCCCAGAGCTTAATACAGTGCTTGGCCCCTAGTAAGCACTTAACATATTCCACTGAAAAAGCATTTCGTAGAATATTCTCCACACCATAAGAGCTCAAGCCAACTTGTACTTCCCAAGCGCTTAGTACAGTGCTCTGCACACAGTAAGCGTTCAATAAATATGATTGATTTATTGATTGATTGGACTCCCTACCACCATGATCCAAATACCGCAAGATTTTGACTCTTCCACAGGGCTTTGGGGCAAGCAGCGTGGCTCAGTGGAAAGAGCCCGGGCTTTGGAGTCAGAGGTCACGGGTTCAAATCCCGGCTCCACCACTTGTCAGCTGTGTGACTTTGGGCGAGTCACTTCACTTCTCTGGGCCTCAGTGACCTCACCTGTAAAATGGGGATGAAGACTGTGAGCCCCCTGTGGGACAACCTCATCACCTTGTACTTCCCAAGCGTTTAGTACAGTGCTCTGCACACAGTAAGTGCTCAATAAACATGATTGATTGATTGATTGATCACCTTGTAACCTCCCCAGCGCTTAGAAAAGTGCTTTGCACATAGTAAGCACTTAATAAAATGCCATTATTATTATTAATTGGGCAGAAGTTTTTTTGCCCAATATTACTGAAAGCCAGGAAGATTGTGGAGGTCTGCAACGTTCATTCCTGTACTTAATAAAAAAGAATTAATTGCTGCATTCATTAACAACTTAGCGTGTATGAAACACTGTACTAAATGCAGGCTCACAGTCTAAGAGGAAGATCAAGTACTGAATCCCCATTTTATCCAGCAGGAAATAATAATAATAATGATGGCATTTATTAAGCGCTTACTATGTGCCAAGCCCTGTTCTAAGCCCTGGAGAGGTCACAAGGTGATCAGGTTGTCCCACGGGGGGGTCACAGTCTTCATCCCCATTTTCCAGATGAGGGAACTGACGCACAGAGAAGTGAAGTGACTTGCCCAAAGTCACACAGCTGACAAGTGGCGGAGTCGGGATTTGAATCCCTGACCTCTGACTCCCGTCTCACAAGCCCGCAACCTTGGTGTCATCCTCGACTCCGCACTCTCATTCACCCCTCACATCCAAGCCGTCACCAAAACCTGCCGGTCTCAGCTCCGCAACATTGCCAAGATCCGCCCTTTCCTCTCCATCCACACCGCTACCCTGCTCATTCAAGCTCTCATCCTATCCCGTCTGGACTACTGCACCAGCCTTCTCTCTGATCTCCCATCCTCGTGTCTCTCTCCACTTCAATCCATACTTCATGCTGCTGCCCGGATTATCTTTGTCCAGAAACGCTCTGGACATATTACTCCCCTCCTCAAAAACCTCCAATGGCTACCGATCAATCTGCGCATCAGGCAGAAACTCCTCACCCTGGGCTTCAAGGCTCTCCATCACCTCGCCCCCTCCTACCTCCCCTCCCTTCTCTCCTTCTACTGCCCAGCCCGCACCCTCCGCTCCTCCACCACTAATCTCCTCACTGTACCTCGCTCTCGCCTGTCCCGCCATCGACCCCCGGCCCCCGTCCTCCCCCGGGCCTGGACTGCCCTCCCTCTGCCCCTCCGCCAAGCTAGCTCTCTTCCTCCCTTCAAGGCCCTGCTGAGAGCTCACCTCCTCCAGGAGGCCTTCCCAGACTGAGCCCCTTCTTTCCTCTCCCCCTCATCCCCCTCTCCATCCTCCCGTCTTACCTCCTTCCCTTCCCCACAGCACCTGTATATATGGATATATGGTTGTACATATTTATTACTCTATTTATTTCTTTATTTATTTATTTTACTTGTACATTTCTATCCTACTTATTTTATTTTGTTGGTATGTTTGGTTCTGTTCTCTGTCTCCCCCTTTTAGACTGTGAGCCCACTGTTGGGTAGGGACTGTCTCTATGTGATGCCAATTTGTACTTCCCAAGCGCTTAGTACAGTGCTCTGCACATAGTAAGCGCTCAATAAATACGATTGATTGATTGATTGATTCCACTGAACCATGCTGCTTCTCTAAGGAAACTGAGGCCTAGAGAAGTGAAGTGACTTGCCCAAGGTGACACAGCAGGCCAGTGGCGGAGCTGTGAGAAGAACCAGGTTCTCTGATGCCCAGGCCTGTGTTCTTTTCCTAGGCCATGCCACCTCCCTCGAATCCCAGCTGCTGTACCTCATCCCTACAAAGTACCACTCTCTCAAAGATCTGTCTCAAACTGGCTTCACCCTGAGCTGTGGGACTTTGGGCAAGTCACTTAATCAACCAATCAATCGTATTTATTGAGCGCTTACTGTGTGCAGAGCACTGTACTAAGCGCTTGCTTCTCTGTGCCTCAGTTACCTCACCTGTAAATCAATCAATCAATCAATCAATCGTATTTATTGAGCGCTTACTGTGTGCAGAGCGCTGTACTAAGCGCTTGGGAAGTACAAGTTGGCAACATATAGAGACGGTCCCTACCCAACAGTCTAGAAGGGGGACTAAAATGAGGACTAAGACTGTGAGCCCCATCTGGGACAACCTGATAACCTTGTATCTCCCCCAGCACTTAGAACAGTGCTTGGCACATAGTAAGCACGTATTAATTATTATTATTATTATTATTAATAATAATAATAATAATAACTGAGCCCCCTCCTTCCTCTCCCCCTCCTCCCCCTCCCCACCCCCGCCTTACCTCCTTCCCCTCCCTACAGCACCTGTATATATGTACGTATGTTTGTACATATTTATTACTCTATTTATTTGTACATATTTATTCTATTTATTTCATTTTGTTAATATGTTTTGTTTTGTTCTCTGTCTCCCCCTTCTAGACTGTGAGCCCACTGTTGGGTAGGGACCGTCTCTATATGCTGCCAACTTGTACTTCCCAAGCATTTAGTACAGTGCTCTGCACACAGTAAGCGCTCAATAAATACGATTGAATGAATGAATAATAAAATGAAAAGTTAGTTCCCTGCTCCCCAGGGTAGTTTTCAGACTTTCGTGCAACTCTCTTTTATTTCTTGGGATCCAATCAGTTAGGCATTTTGGGGTGATCATCTCCAACCTGTCTGCTTACTAGATCACCATCTTGGTTCTGTAAAAAAGTCATGGACACATGCACACATCCTGAGACTATAAGTTCGCTGTGGGCAGAGAATGTGTCTGTTATATTGTTATATTGTCATAATATTAATAATAATAATAATAATGGTATTTGTTAAGCACTTACTATGCGTCAAGCACTGTTCTAAGCACTGGGGTAGATACAAGCTATTTAGGTTGGACCCATTCCCTGGGGCTTACACTCTTAATCCCCATTTGACAGATCAATCAATCAGTCAATCAATCAATCGTATTTATTGAGCGCTTACTGTGTGCAGAGCACTGGACTACGAGCTTGGGAAGTACAAGTTGGCAACATACAGAGACGGTCCCTACCCAACAGTGGGCTCACAGTCTAGAAGGGGGAGACAGACAACAAAATATATGTATATCCTGTATATATGTATATATGTTTGTACATATTTATTACTCTATTTATTTATTTTACTCGTACATATCTATTCTATTTATTTTATTTTGTATGTTTGGTTTTGTTCTCTGTCTCCCCCTTTTAGACTGTGAGCCCACTGTTGGGTAGGGACTGTCTCTATATGTTGCCAACTTGTACTTCCCAAGCGCTTAGTACAGTGCTCTGCACACAGTGAGCGCTCAATAAATACGATTGATTGATTGATTGTTGGGTAGGGACTGTCTCTATATGTTGCCAACTTGTACTTCCCAAGCGCCTAGTACAGTGCTCTGCACACAGTAAGTGCTCAATCAATATGATTGATTGATTGATTGATATTAAGAGATGAAGTAACTGAGGCCCAGAGAAGTGAAGAGACTTGTCCAAGATCCCACAGCAGTCATACGGTGGAGCCAGGATTGAAACTCAAGTCCTTCTACCAGAATTCTTCTCTATCCATTAGGCCACTCTCCTCCAAAGCGCTCAGTACAGTGCTCTGTACCCAGTAAGCGCTCAGTAAATACGATTGACTGACTGCCTGACTGATGGGCCTCTCTGCCGTTGTTTAGGTCACAGCCATCTTCTCTTCCCTGTTGGGTGTCAGTCTGTCAGTCTGTCACACAGACTGTCAGTCAGTCAATGGGATTTATTGAGCGCTTACTCTGTGCAGAGCACTGTACTAAGCACTCGGGAGAGTACTATACGACAATATAACAGACACATTCTTGTCCCACAGTGAGCTTACAGTCTACAGGGCTGTTCTTCTGCTTGGGCAGCTCATCATTTTTTTTTTTATTGTTATTTGTTAAGCGCTTACGATGTGCCAGGCACTGTACTAAGTGTTACCCTTCCCCTCCTCAGGCTTGGGCTCTGGGGCAGAGAGATGAGCCTCTCTTCTCATTTCAACAGTGAGAAGCAGTGCGGCCTAATGGGGAGAGCGAGGGCCTGAGAGTCACAGGACCTGGGTTCTAATTCCTGTTCTGCCACTTGACTGCTGTGTTGATATTGGGCAAATAGCTTAGCTTCTCCATGCCTCACTTTTCTCAACTGTAAAACGGGTATATCTGTTCTGTATCCTACTTAGACTGTGAGCCCCATGTGGGACAGGAACTGTGTCTGACCTGATTAACTTCATTCATTCATTCAATCATATTTTTCAAGTGCTTACTGTGTGCAAAACACTGTACTAAGTGTTTGGGAGAGTACAATGATAACTATCATCTCTACGCTGATGAAACCCAAATCTACATCTCTGCCCCTGCTCTCTCTCCCTCCCTCCAGGCTCGCATCTCCTCCTGCCTTCAGGACATCTCCATCTGGATGTCTGCCCGCCATCTAAAACTCAACATGTCCAAGACTGAACTCTTTATCTCCCCTCCCAAACCCTGCCCTCTCCCTGACTTTCCCATCACTGTTGACGGCACTTCCATCCTTCCCGTCTCCCAAGCCCGCAACCTTGGTGTCATCCTCGACTCCGCTCTTTCGTTCACCCCTCACATCCAATCCATCACCAAAACCTGCCGGTCTCACCTCCGCAACATTGCAAAGATCCACCCTTTCCTCTCCAACCAAACCGCTACCCTGTTTGTTCAATTGCTCATCCTATCCCGACTGGATTACTGCATCAGCCTCCTCTCTGATCTCCCATCCTCCTGTCTCTCCCCACTTCAATCCATACTTCATGCCGCTGCCCAGATTGTCTTTGTGCAGAAACGCTCTGGGCATGTTACTCCCCTCCTCAAAAATCTCCAGTGGCTACCAATCAACCTACGCATCAGGCAGAAACTCCTCACCCTGGGCTTCCAGGCTGTCCATCCATCCCCTCGCCCCCTCCTACCTCACCTACCTCCTGTCCTTCTCCAGCCCAGCCCACACCCTCCACTCCTCTGCCACCGCTAACCTCCTCACTGGGCCTTGTTCTCACCTGTCCCGCCATCAGACACCGGACCACGTCCGTCCCCTGGCCTGGAACGCCCTCCCTCCGCACATTCGCCAAGCTCGCTCTCTTCCTCCCTTCAAGGCCCTACTGAGAGCCCACCTCCTCCAGGAGGCCTTCCCACACTGAGCCCCCTCCTTCCTCTCCCCCTCCTCCCCCTCCCCATCTCCTGCCTTACCTCCTTCCCCTCCCCACACCACCTCTATATATGTATATATGTTTGTACATATTTATTACTCTATTTACTTATTTATTTTACTTGTACATATTTATTCTATTTATTTTATTTTGTTAATATGTTTTATTTTGTTGTCTGTCTCCCCCTTCTAGACTGCGAGCCCGCTGTTGGGTAGGGACCGTCTCTATATGTTGCCAACTTGTGCTTCCCAAGTGCTTAGTACAGTGCTCTGCATAAGTAAGCGCCCAAAAAATACGATTGAATGAATGAATGAATACAACTTGTGCCTACCCAAGTGCTTAGAACAGTGTTTGACACACAGTAAGCACTGAACGAATACCATATAGAAGTGACTCCAACGTGGCCATAAACAATTCCAGGAAGGCTTCATCGCCCTGCTCATCTCCTGTTTAGGATTAAACCTGAAAGAAAACTGAAGCTTTTTTTGTGGTGAATTCAATTGCAGCTCACCTTTTCCAGTAGACGTCAAGGCGACGTCTGTTCGGTTGAGAACGCTGAATTCAGATATGAAATCCACTTTGTGGAGCTCTTTCTTTTAATCCGCAATCGTGAGGCAAACCAAACTCTATGGTTAGAGATGAAGTATCCTGAATGCAGTTTGATGGCGTCACAGTACGGAGGACTCTCTTGGAGGAAGCAATGTAAAAAAAAAATTATAATTGTATCTCCTTCATTCATTCATTCAATTGTATTTATTGAGCGCTTACTGTGTGCAGAACACTGTACTAAGCGCTTGGAAAGTACAAGTTGGCAACAGATAGAGACAATCCCTCCCCAACAACGGGCTCACTGTCTAGAAGGGGGAGACAGACACAGAACAAGTAGACAGGCATCAAAAGCACCAAAATAGAAAATAGAATTATAGATATTGTCAAGCGCTATTTGCCAGGGATTGTTCTAAGCACTGCAGTACATACAAGTATTTTTTTTAATGGCATTTATTAAGCACTTACTATGTGCAAAGCACTGCTCTAAGTGCTGGGGAGTTTACATTCATTCATTCATTCAATTGTATTTATTGAGCGCTTACTGTGTGCAGAGCACTGTACTAAGCTCACAGTCTTCTAGACTGTGAGCCCACTGTTGGGTAGGGACCGTCTCTATACGTTGCCAACTTGTACTTCCCAAGCGCTTAGTACAGTGCTCTGCACACAGTAAGTGCTCAATAAATACGATTGAATGAATGAATTAATGAACTAAGCGCTGATCAGGTTGTCCCACGGGGGGGCTCACAGTCTTCATCCCCATTTTACATATGAGGTAACTGAGGCCCAGAGAAGTCAAGTGACTTGCCCAAACTCACACAGCTGACAGTTGGAGGAGCCGGGATTTGAACTCATGACCTCTGACTCCAAAGCCCGGACTCTTCCCACTGAGCCCCGCTGCTTCGTACAAGTCAATCAGGTTGGACACAGTCCACGACCCACACTTAATCGCCGTTTTCCAGATGAGTTAACCGAGGCACAGAGAAGGGAAGCAACTTGCCCAAGGTCACACAGCAGACAAACTGGCAGAGCTGGGATTAGAACCCAGGTTCTCGGACTCCCAGCCCGTACTCTTTCCCTTAGGCCACACTGCCGCTCTATTCTTTCACTCATTCAATCGTATTTATTGAGCGCTTACTGTGTGCATAGCACTGGACTAAGCGCTTGGGAAGTACAAGTTGGCAACGTCTAGAGACGGTCCCTACCCAACAGTGGGCTCACAGTCTAGAAGGGGGAGACAGAGAACAAAACCAAACATACTAACAGAATAAAATAGACTAAATATGTACAAGTAAAATAAATAAATAAATAGAGTCATAAATACGTACAAACATATATACATATATACAGGTGCTGTGGGGAAGGGAAGGAGGTAAGATGGGGGGGATGGAGAGGGGGACAAGACGGAGAGGAAGGAGGGGGCTCAGTCTGGGAAGGCCTCCTGGAGGAGGTGAGCTCTCAGTAGGGCCTTATGCCTCTGGCATGTTTGCTTCTGCACCAACGATGAAGAAATGGAAGAGAATCTTGGAGGAGGCTGTGGAGACAGCAGGATTTCCAACTCAATTATGCGTTTGATGATGATGATGATGATGGCATTTGTTAAGTGCTTACTATGTGCAAAGCACCGTTCTAAGCGCTGGGGAGGATACAAGGTGATCAGGTTGTCCCACGGGGGGCTCACAGTCTTCATCCCCATTTGACAGATGAGGTAACCGAGGAACGGAGAAGTGAGGTGACTTGCCCAAAGTCACACAGCTGACAAGCGGTGGAGAGGAGATTAATAATAATAATAATGACGGCGTTTGTTAAGCGCTTACTATGTGCAAAGCACTGTTCTAAGTGCTGGGGAAGTTACAAGGAGATCAGATTGTCCCATGGAGGGGCTCACAGTCTTCATCCCCATTTTATAGATGAGGTAACTGAGGCACAGAGAATAATAATAATAATAATGATGGTATTTGTTAAGTGCTTACTATGTGCAAAGCACTGTTCTAAGCGCTGGGGAGGTTACAAGGTGATCAGGTTGTCCCATGGGGGGCTCACAGCTTTAATCCCCAATTTACAGACGAGGGAACTGAGGCACAGAGAAGTTAAGTGGCTTGCCCAAAGTCACACGGCTGACATTTGCCAGAGCTGGGATTTGAACCCATGACCCCTGACTCCAAAGCCCGGGCTCTTTCCACTGAGCCACGCCGCTTCTCCGTGAAGTGAAGTCACACAGCAGAGAGGGGATTAGAACCCATGACCTCTGACTCCCAAGGCCAGGCTGCTTCCCTGAGCATCTAGTTCAGCGTACCACACCAAGTGAGTGCTCAATCAATGCTACAACTTCATGTCTCCCCTTTATTGGTCCCTACTCACCAATCACCGGAGAATTTCGGTCTCCACCAGGATTCTAGGCTCTGTTCTCCTCACACCTCTGTACGTTTTTATTTTCCCTTAATGGTTAAGCGCTGACTATGCGCCAGGCACTGTACTAAGCACTGGGGTAGATACAAATTAATCAGGTTGAACACAGTCCCTGTCCTTCGTGGGGCTCGCCATATTAATCCTCATTTTACAGTCGAGGTAACTGAGGCTCAGAGAAGTGACGTGACTTGCCCAAGGTCACTGAGCAGGGAATGGAGCCAATTTGGCAGGACGGCAGTCGCTCCCTCGGGGTAAATAAAAGCGAGACAGCCCTAGACGTGTTATTTCCAAAAGACGCAATGGACGGCTTGCTTAGCTTCAGCAGACATCGTACCCTTTCTGCCACGACACCCAAAATGCCATCACCGCGTCAAGAGCTGGATCCTTTAAGAGACAGACAAAAATAGGAGAAAATGTGTCAACTTTCAGCCTCACAGTCTTGAATCTTTCAAACCCGCTTTTGGGGTGGACGGCTTTTCCGAACACGCGCGTTTCCGAACAGAGGAAAGTTACATTCATTTTTCCGAAGAAGAAAATGAATTCCGTTCTAGCTTTGCATTTTCTTGGCAGCTACTCTCCTGTTCCTAAGCTCTGGGTTTGCAAATTCTGGCACCGTCTTGATGCTCCAAATAAAGTGATTTTCCTAGGAGTGATACGATCCTCACGCCCAGCTAGTTTCATTCATTTGGTCTATACTGCAAAGTCACGCATGACATGAGACTGCCGAAATAAATTTTTTATTTCTGAAACATTCAAAAACAGCAGTATACACAGTTCTAACAAAGATTAAGTCATATGTCATAAGAAAGCCTTCGTTAGTGCAATTGGATTTTGCAAAAGGTCTATCAAAAAGATTTATTTGCATGAAAATGCATTCGATTTCCAGAAGCCACTGTTAATAAAAACTTTAGTTTTATACTTTGTAATAAAGTATCGAACACCATCCATAGTTTAGCAAACATTGCAGCTTTTAAGTGCAATGTGTTTGTGACAGTATAAATACAAAACGCATAACAAATAAATTAACACAAAAAAAAAGAAAAACGGACAAATTATTAAGATTCTGCTGCGTGGATTTCTCTGGCTCTTGTTCTGTTCACATCCAACAAAGGTATACTTCTCAAATAAAATGATGTAGGGCTTTTTTAGGGGGGCGGGAGGAGGGTTGATATATCTCCAGTGCTAAAAAAATAGTACCTTAACACGAAAATATTTGTATGGCACCCAAAATGTAAATCTTTTTAGTGGTTCAGAGTGGTGCACCAGGAAACGAGTACAAAAGAAACTAAGAATCCTGTAAACCGTTAAAAAAATTCAGAGCATATGTTAAAACTCCCATTCGCAAATGGGAAATGAATTAAAATTCATACAGTACGTGTAAAGGAAAAGGTGTTTAGAATGTGTAAGTATATTTAAGTTGCCTTAAAAATCGATGCGGCAGAGCATTATTTACATCCACATATCTTAATTCTCTCAAAAAATGATTTCACGTACACGGCAGTTCTATAAAACCGTCCTAAATATCATCGTACGGCAGCCGCGGACTGGAGAACACTGCGGTATTTCAGGCCGATATTTAAGTGCAAGGTTTCAGTGTCCGACGACAGGTCCGCTTTGAAAATAAGAACGCGCTGTGCGTGTATTAAACACCCAAAGGGAAGAATGGTCCTGTAACACTCATTCTACAGTCACCCAGCCTGCTGGGTGGCGATCCTCGTTTCCCCTCCTTTCCCGAATTTCCGGAGCTCCGGCCGAGCTGGGTCAATAGCAGCCGTCTCTCCAACTTCCATCTCGTACGGCGCTGAGCGAAGACAGAGGCTTTGGCGGTTGGAGAAAGCTGAGGAGGAAAAGAAGAGGGAAACGGGTTAATCGTCAAGCTAACGGTCAGCGATTTCAGACTCGATCCGGGAGCTGGTAACGAAAGGGGGTCCAAATGAGTGTCAGTCAGTGCAGAGAACTGTACTGGATATCCGTAACGGGTGATCCCAGCCTCTTTGGTTATTTCCAAGGAAATCCTGATGCCATAGGTCTCTCTTCTGTACCTATCTACACTGTAAGCTCACTGTGGGCAGGGAATGCGTCTGTTATATTGTTATATCGTACTCTCCCGAGAGCTTAGTACAGCGCTCTGCACACAATAAGTGCTCAATAAATACCACTGATGGACTGATTGATTGCTCTAATAACCAGACCAAAGTTAATACGGAAGTGATAGGGAAGTGATCCCTTCCCCACAGCACCCGTATAATTAATTAATTAATAATGGCATTTATTAAGCGCTTACTATGTGCAAAGCACTGTTCTAAGCGCTGGGGAGGTTACAAGGTGATCAGGTTGTCCCACGTGAGGCTCACAGTCTCAATCCCCATTTTACAGATGAGGTAGCTTAGGCTCAGAGAAGTTAACTGACTTGCCCAAGGTCACACAGCAGACGTGGTGGAGTCGGGATTCGAGCCCATGACCTCTGACTCCAAAGCCCGTGCTCTTTCCACTGAGCCACGCTGCTTCTCTAAAACATATATATATGTATATGTGTTTGTACATATTTATTACTCTATTTATTTTACTTGTACATATCTATTCTATTTATTTTATTTTGTTAGCATGTTTGGTTTTGTTCTCTGTCTCCCCCTTTTAGACTGTGAGCCCACTGTTGGGTAGGGCCTGTCTCTATATGTTGCCAACTTGTACTTCCCAAGCGCTTAGTACAGTGCTCTGCACACAGTAAGCGCTCAATAAATACGATTGATTGATTGATTGATTGATTGATACCCCAGGGATAAAGGCATCATGACCAATTAAGAGGTATTGAGTCCCTCTTGGGACACAAATTGCCCATTTCACCAACTGCATTCACTCATTTGATCGCATTTATTGAATGTTTACTGCAAGCAAAGCACTGTACTGAGCATCTGCAGAGATTCTGTGCTCAGTTGTGACAAGGGCTGTGCACACGGACCCTGAGGAAGCCGTCGCCTGCTCCAAGATTCATTCATTCAATCGTATTTATTGAGCGCTTACTGTGTGCAGAGCACTGTACTAAGCGCTTGGGAAGTACAAGTTGGCCACATATAGAGACGGTCCCTACCCAACAGCGGGCTCACGGTCTAGAAGGGGGAGACAGACGACAAAACAAAACATGTGGACAGGTGTCACGTCGTCAGGATAAATAGAGATAAAGCTAGATGCACATCATTAACAAAATAAATAGAATAGTAAATATGCACAAGTAAAATAAATACAGTAATAAATCTGTACAAACATATATACAGGTGCTGTGGGGAGGGGAAGGAGGTAGGGTGGGAGGGATGGGGAGGAGGAGAGGAAAAAGGGGGCTCAGTCTGGAGCGAGATTCATTCATTCATTCATTCAATCGTATTTATTGAGCGCTTACTGTGTGCAGAGCACTGTACTAAGCGCTTGGGAAGTACAAGGTCCCTACCCAACAACAGGCTCACAGTCTAGAAGGGGGAGACAGACAACAAAACAAAACATATTAACAAAATAAAATAAATGGAATAGTAAATGTCAGAAGCAGCGTGGTTCAATGGAAAGAGCCCGGGGTTGGGAGTCAGAGGTCATGGGTTCTAATCCCGGCTCCTCCACCTAACAGTTGTGTGACTTTACGCAAGTCACTTAACTTCTCTGAGCCTCAGTTACCTCATCTGGAAAATGGGGATGAAGACCGTGAATCCTTAGCGGGACAGAAACTGTTTCCAACCCAATTTCCTTATATCCACCCCAGCACTTAGTACAGTACCAGGCACACGGTAAGTGCTTAACAAATACCACAATTATTATTATTATAAGTCGAGCACGGAAGATCATAGACCATAAACTCCTCATGACTTTTACTTCTGATATGAAGTAAAAGTCAGTAGTGCTCTATACCTAATAAGTAGTCAGGAAATGTTGTAGGGGATATTATCATTTATCAGCCCCTGTCTGGAAACAGAATCTGAAAATTCAAATTTACTTGGATAGTCAGAAAAGGAAGTTGTCTGCTTTACTCTAGGGCTTGCTCAATTCTTATTAGATTGTAAGTTTCTTGGGGACAGGGCTTAGGTCCTTATGAAAAGCAGTATGACTCAGTGGAAAGAGCATGGCCTTTCGAGGCAGAGGTCATGGGTTCAAATCCCGCTCCCTCAACTGTCAGCTGTGTGACTTTGGGCAAGTCACTTCACTTCTCTGGGCCTCAGTTACTTCATCTGTAAAATGGGGATTAAGACTGTGAGCCCCCCATGGGACAACCTGATCATTTTGTAATAATAATAATAATGGCATTTATTAAGCACATACTATGTGCAAAGCACTGTTCTAAGTGCTGGGGAGGTTACAAGGTGATCAGGTTGTCCCATGGGGGGGCTCACAGTCTTAATCCTCATTTTACAGATGAGGTAACTGAGGCCCAGGGAAGTGAAGTGACTTGCCCAAAGTCACACAGCTGACAATTGGCGGAGCCGGGATTTGAACCCATGACCTCTGACTCCAAAGCCCGGGCTCTTTCCACTGAGCCATGCTGCTTTTCTATGTAACCTCCCCAGCGCTTAGAACAGTGCTTTGCACATAGTAAGCACTTAATAAATGCCATTATTATTATTATTATTATTATTATTATTAGGTCTATTTATTCGATTGTATTTGCCCAACTGCTTAAAATAGTGCTTTGCACATAGTGAATGTTCATTAAATACCATTTATTAATTGATATTAACTGATTAACGTGATTTTTTCCTCACTTTAGGTTTTAGATGATTTTTAAAATTAATTCAATTATAAGATTCTCAAGACTTTAAAGGTGAAATGTCAGAGTTAATTAGAACGTACAGTAAACAATACATCATCATGAACGGTATTTACTGGGCACTTATTGCGTAGAGAAAACTGGACTAAGAGGTTAGGAGAGTACAATACAACAGAATTGGAAGACATATTTCCTGCCTAAGATAAGCTTATAGAGAAGTTGTTCAAATGTAAACTAAATCTTCAAAAATAACTTTACATATTTCAAACAGAAAAGTCTTTAAAGAATCAGGAAAAAAAATACTCCCTTCTTTGACACTTTTTTATGGTATTTGTTAAGTGCTGAGGTAGATAAAAGCTTATCAGGTTGGACATAGTCCATGTCCTACATGGGGTCACAGTCTTAATCCAATAAATACAACTGAATGAATGAATGAATCCCCATCTTACAGATGAGGTAACTGAGGCACAGAGAAGTGAAACGACTTGCCCAAGGTCACACAGCGGACAAGTGGCAGAACTGGGATTAGAACCCAGGTCCTTCTGATACCCAGAAGGAAGAAGCAGAAGCAGCGTGGCTCAGTGGAAAGAGCCCGGGCTTTGGAGTCCGAGGTCATGGGTTCAAATCCCGGCTTCGCCAATTGTCAGCTGTGTGACTTTGGGCAAGTCACTTCACTTCTCTGGGCCTCACTTACCTCATCTGGAAAATGGGGATTAAGACTGTGAACCCCCTGTGGGACAACTTGATCACCTTGTAACCTCCCCAGCGCTTAGAACAGTGCTTGGCACATAGTAAGCGCTCAACAAATGCCATTATTATTATTATTATTATTAGTGGCAAGAACCCGGGCTTGGGAGTCAGAGGACGTGGGTTCTAATCCCGGCTCTGCCACTTACCAGCTGTGTGACTTTGGGCAAATCACTTCACTTCTCTGTGCCTCAGTTCCCTCATCTGAAAAATGGGGATTAAGTCTGTGAGCCCCACGTGGGACAAGCTGATTACTTTGTATCTACTCCAGAGCTTAGAACAGTGCTTGGCACATAGTAAGTGCTTAACAAATACCATTATTATTATTATTATTACCCAGGCCTGGGCTCTCTCCACTAGGCCACACTGCTTCTAACTCATTCACTCACTCATAGGGGAAGCAGCGTGGCTCAGTGGAAAGAGCGAGGGCTTGGGAGTCAGAGGTCGTGGGTTCGAATCCCGCCTCCGCCACTTGTCGTTTAGTCTTTTAGACTTTTAGACTGTGAGCCCACTGTTGGGTAGGGACTGTCTCTATATGTTGCCAACTTGTACTTCCCAAGCGCTTAGTACAGTGCTCTGCACAAAGTAAGCGCTCAATAAATACGATTGATTGATTGATTGACTGTCAGCTGTGTGACCTTGGGCAAGGCACTTAACTTCTCTGTGCCTCAGTTCCCTCATCTGTAAAATGGGGATTAAGACTGTGAGCCCCAAGTGGGACAACCCGATCACCTTGTATCCCCCCCAGCGCTTAGAACAGTGCTTTGCACATAGTAAGCGCTTAACAAATACCACCATTATTATTATTATTAAGGACAGGGAACATGTCTGCTAATTCTCTTGCATTGTATTCTCCCAAGCGCTTAGCTTAGCTTGACACGATTAGCTTGAATCTATTCCAGCGCTCAGACCAGTGCCCATCACATAGCAAGGGCTTAACAAATACCGTAATTATTATAAAGCTAAATGTGATCAGCAGGGTCCAGCTCGCGGACGTCACCATGACCTGTAAAACCTCCCTCTGCTTCCTAACATCCGCGTGGAGGCTGTCCTTCCTCCGCTCCCAAGAGCCCTCCGATCCTGGCTCCTTCCCGCCTACATTCCAGGGAAGGAGAGGAGCCCGCACAACTTGTATTTCTCCCAGAACCGGATCTAATAATAATAAGAATGGCATTTATTAAGCGCTTACTGTGTGCAAAGCACTGTTCTAAGCGGTGGGGTGGTTACAAGGTGATCAGATTATCCCACGGGGGGCTCACAGTCTTAACCCCCATTTTACAGATGAAGGAACTGAGGCACGAGAAGTTAAGTGACTTGCCCAAGGTCACACAGCAGGCAATTGGCGGAGCCAGGATTTGAACCTGTGACCTCTGACTCCAAAGGCCGGGCTCTTTCCACTGAGCCACGCTGCTTCTCTACGCATGCTTCCGCCCCAAGCACAGAGGAGCTTTGGTAGTCAGAAAAGGGGGCGACATATTATTCATTCATTCATTCAATCGTATTTATTGAGCGCTTACTGTGTGCAGAGCACAGTACTAAGCGCTTGGGAAGTACAAGTCAGCAACATATAGAGACGGTCCCTCCCTGACAACGGGCTCACAGTCTGGAAGGGGGAGACAGGCAACAAAACATGTAGAGAGGGGTCTCCCCCTCTAGACTGTAAGCTCTTTGCGGGCGGGGAAGGGGCCTGTTATGTTGAACTCTCCCGAGCGCTTAGCACAGTGCCCTGCACACAGTAAGCACTCAATCAACATGATTGACTGACTGCAGAGATGATCTTCCAGACAGGAGCCGCATGTTGGGTGGGGAGGGGACACCGCACACCCCAATTCCCATGTGGCCCTGACGGTGAACTTGGGAGGACCCCATCCCCAGAGGCTAAGCAGCAGTACAGTGCTTTGCACACAGTAAGCGCTCAATAAATATGACGGAATGAATGAAGTAGAGATTTTCTCCCACTACTGCTCCTAGTTGGGGCGGACCACCTTCGGCTGAGAAAGTTGGGCTCCCGAGGCCCCAACTCAGTGTTTTTTTCATAGTATTTGTTACTGAGAGCTCAAGGCCCTACTGAGAGCTCACCTCCTCCAGGAGGCCTTCCCAGACTGAGCCCCTACCTTCCTCTCCCCCTCGTCCCCCTCTCCATCCCCCCCATCTTACCTCCTTCCCTTCCCCACAGCACCTGCATATATGTATATATGTTTGTACATATTTACTACTCTATTTATTTTTTTTACTTGTACATATCTATTCTATTTATTTTATTTTGTTAGTATGTTTGGTTTGGTTCTCTGTCTCCCCCTTCTTAGACTGTGAGCCCACTGTTGGGTAGGGACTGTCTCTATATGTTGCCAACTTGTACTTCCCAAGCGCTTAATACAGTGCTCTGCACACAGTAAGCGCTCAATAAATACGACTGATTGACTGATCGATTGATTGATTGATTACGTGCTTACTGTGTGCCAGCCACTGTACTAAGCGCCGGGGTAGATACAAGTTAATCAAGTTGGACCCAATCCACATCTCACATAATAATAATGATAATAATAATAGACTAGGCCCCATAATCATAATTGTGGTATTTGTTACGCTTTTATTATGTACCAAGCACAGTACCAAGCGCTGGGGTGGGTACGAGCAAATCGGGTTGGACACGGTCCCTGTGCCACGTGGGGCTCACAGTCTCAATCCCCATTCATCATCAATTTATTGAGCACTTACTGTGTGCAGAGCACTGTACTAAGCGCTTGGGAAGGACAAGTTGGTAACACATAGAGACGGTCCCTACCCAACAGTGGGCTCACAGTCTGCAGAGGAGGTAACCTGAGGCCCGGAGAAGTGAAGTGACTTACCCAAGGCCCTACAGCAGACAAACGGTGGACCCCCAAATCTACATCCTGACCTCTCTCGCTCCACGGCCTTCCGACTCCTATCCGTGCCATTTAGCTTTCATTCTATTCATTTAGCTTTCATTCCATTTGTTCTGCCGACTTGACACCCGTCCACATGTTTTGTTTTGTTGTCTGTCTCCCCCTTCTAGACCGTGAGCCCGTTGTTGGGTCGGGACCGTCTCCGTGTGCCGCCGACTTGTACTTCCCACGCGCTTAGTACAGTGCTCCGCACAGAGTAAGCGCTCAATAAATACGACTGACTGACTGAATGATGATACTGTATATATGTATATATGGTTGTACATATTTATTACTCTATTTATTTATTTATTTATGTTACTTGTACATATCTATCCTATTTATTTTCTTTTGTTAGTATGTTTGGTTTTGTTCTCTGTCTCTCCCTTTTAGACTGTGAGCCCACTGTTGGGTAGGGACTGTCTCTATATGTTGCCAATTTGTACTTCCCAAGCGCTTAGTACAGTGCTCTGCACATAGTAAGCGCTCAATAAATACGATTGATGATGATGATGATGATGATGATAACCGGGGCTGGGGGCGGCTGGCTGGGGCGGGCCCCGGGAGGCCTTCTATGACCTGCAGCACATCACTTTTTAGACCGTGAGCCCACTCTTTAGACTGTGAGCCCACTGTTGGGTAGGGACTGTCTCTATATGTTGCCAATCTGTACTTCCCAAGCGCTTAGTACAGTGCTCCGCACATAGTAAGCGCTCAATAAATACGATTGATGATGATGATGATGATACCACGCTGCTGGGATTCCCAGTAGTAGCTCCCCATTTTCCAGCTGAGGTAACCGAGGCCCAGAGAAGTGACCAAGGTGCCGCGGTAGACAGGTGGAGGAGCTGGGATCGGGCACGGGCTTTAGCGCTCAGAACGGTGCTTCGCGTATAGTGAGCGCTTAGCAAATGCCGCCGTTATTATTATTGTTATTATTTAGGGCTCTTACCTGCGCACTGGTTGGGCGATTTTGCTCCGGGGCAGGTTACTCCCACCGACGGCCAACGACGGCCTCGGTAGGCCGCTGCGCCCCATTAGTCCGGGGGCTGTCATCTTGGCGGGGGCGGGAATGCCGCTGTTGGGGTACGGCTGCGGGCCGCCGGACGCCGGACCGCTGCTGCTGCTGCTTTGGACCGTGGGACTCACGTAGGCGGTGGCTTTCAGGGGCTGCCGGCTCGAGGCCGGAAAGTGTCCCAGGCTGTGGACCCGATGCTGCAGCTGGCCCGGGGAGGGAACTGCGAAGAGGAAAAGGGAATGAAGGAGACAGCTCTCGACAATCAATCAATCAATCAATCGTATTTATTGAGCGCTTACTAGGTGCGGAGCACTGTACTAAGCGCTTGGGAAGTACAAATTGGCAACATAGAGAGACAGTCCCTACCCAACAGTGGGCTTACCACCTCACGGACTCCGGGTTGTGTTTACGGAGGGAATAATAATAATAACGTTAGTATTTGTTAAGCGCTTACTATGGGCAAAGCACTGTTCTAAGCGCTGGGGAGGTTACAGGGTGAACGGGTTGTCCCACGGGGGGCTCCCAGTCTTAATCCCCATTGAGGGAACTGAGGACCAGAGAAGTGAAGTGACTTGCCCAAAGTCGCACAGCTGACAAGTGGTGGGGCCGGGATTTGAACCCACTACCTCTGACTCCAAAGCCCGTGCTCTTTCCACTGAGCCACACTAGACAAGTTTATAATGATAAGGACGGTATCTGTTAAGGCACTTACTGCGCTGGGGTAGATAGAGGTGATCAGGTTGTCCCACGTGGGGCTCACAGTCTTCCTCCCCATCATCATCATCATCATCAATCGTATTTATTGAGCGCTTACTATGTGCAGAGCACTGTACTAAGCGCTTGGGAAGTACAAATTGGCAACATATAGAGACAGTACAGATGAGGTAACTGAGGCATGGAGCAGTGTGGCTCAGTGGAAGGAGAACGGGCTTTAGAGTCGGACGTCATGGGTTCAAATCCCGGCTCCGCCACTTGTCAGCTGTGTGACTTTGGGGAAGTCACTTCACTTATCTGGGCCTCAGTTACCTCATCTGTGAAACAGGGATGAAGATTTACTGGAGTGTAAATTCACCCTTCCTGAGTCATGTCCACGCAGCAGAAGCCAGCCTTGGTACTGATGGATTTTCATTCAATCATATTTATTAAGTGCTTACTGTGTGCAGAGCACTGTACTAATGTGGCCTTGGGCAAGTCACTTAACTTCTCTGTGCTTCAGTTACCTCATCCGTAAAATGGATGAAGACTCTGATTCCCATGCGGGATAGGGGCTGTGTCCAACCCAATGGTATCTGCACTTATTATGGTGCTCTGCACACAGTAAGCGCTCAATAAACATGACTGGATGAATGAATCCACCCCAGAGCTCAGTACAGTGCCTGGCACCTTGTAACCTCCCCAGAGCTTAGAACAGTGCTTTGCACATAGTAAGTGCTTAATAAATGCCATCATTATTATTATTATTAAGTGACTTGCCCAGAGTCACACAGCAGACAAGCGGCAGAGCCAGAATTAGAACCCATGACCTCTGACTCCCAGTTTAGTAGTTTATAACTACTAGTGCTTCTTAATAATAATAGTAATAATTGGCATTTGTTAAGTGCTTACTATGTGCAAAGCACTGTTCTAAGCGCTGGGGAGGATACAGGGTGATCAGGTTGTCCCACGTGGGGCTCACAGTCTTCATCCCCATTTTACAGATGAGGTAACTGAGGCCCAGAGAAGTTAAGTGACTTCCCCAAGATCACACAGCAGACATGTGGCGGAGTCGGGATTTGAACCCATGACCTCTGACTCCAAAGCCCGGGCTCTTTCCACTGAGCCACGCTGCTTCTTCTAGCACTAGTAGGGACTGATGGTTGATGGACAGAGTTTCTCTGCTACTCAAGGCCAGCTGTGAGCCCACTGTTGGGTAGGGACTGTCTCTATATGTTGCCAACTTGTACTTCCCAAGCGCTTAGTACAGTGCTCTGCACACAGTAAGCGCTCAATAAATACGATTGATGATGATGATGATCTACACTCAATCCCTTGGATAACTCATTCGCTCTCGTGGATTCAACTATCATCTCTATGCTGACGACACCCAAATCTACATCTCCTCCTCTGATCTCTCTCCCTCTTTCCAGGCTCACGTCTCCTTCTGCCTTCAAGACATCTCTACTTGGATACCCTCCCATCTCCTCAAACTTAACGTCACCTCAAACTTAACACGTCACCTCAAACTTAACACGTCCAAAGCAGAGCTCCTTATCCTCCCACCCAAACTCTGCCCTCTCCCTGACTTTCCCATCACTGTAGACGGCACCACCATTCTTCCCGTCCCACAAGCCCCTGACCTTGGCATTATCCTTGACTCCTCCCTGTCACTCAGCCCAAATATTCAACCCATCACCAAATCCTGTCGGTCCCACCTTCACAGCATCGCTAAAATCCTCGCTTTCCTCTCCATCCAAACTGCTACCACATTAATACAATCACTCATCCTATCCCACCTGAATTACTGCATCAGCCTCCTTGCGGACCTCTCGGTCTCCTGTCTGTCCCCATTCCAGTCCATACTTCACTTCGCTGCCCAGATCATCTTTCTATAAAAACGTTCAGGGCATGGCACCCTGCTCCTCAAAAACCTCCGGTGGTTGCCTATCCACCTCTGTTTCAAACAAAAGCTCCTCACCATTGGCTTTAAAGCACCTCCATCACCTTGCTCTCGCTTCTCTCCTTCTACAACCCAGCCCGCACGCTTTGCTCCTCTGGTGCTAATCTTCTCACTGGGCCTCCATCTCGCCTATCTTGCCACCGACCCGTGGCCTGCCTCTGGCCTGGAATGCCCTCCCTTCTCAAATCCAACCGTCACTCTCCCGTCCTTCAAAGCCTTACTGAAGCACATCTCCTCCAAGGCCCCTCCCAGACTAAGTCCACGCTTTCCTCTTCTCCCACTCCCTTCTGCATGTCCTGACTCTCTCCCTTTGTTCTTCCTCCCACCCAGCCCCACAGCACTTATGTACATATCTGTAATTTATTTACTTATATTGATAACTGTCTCCCCTCCTCTAGACTGTAAGCTCCTTGTGGGCAGGGAATGTGTCTGTTCATTGCTGTAGTACTCTCTCCCAAGCGCTTAGTATTGTCCTCTGCACACAGTAAACGCTCAATAAATACGATTAAATGAATGAGTGAATACGGTACAGAAACACTTTAGGATAAAAAGCAGAAAGTACCTCCAGCGTTTTCCGTCCAGTCCTGGACCTGGTTTGTTCTCTAGTTGATCCCCATGCTACTGATAAACATAGCCAGGGTCAATCAATCAATCGTATTTATTGAGCGCTTACTGTGTGCAGAGCACTGTACTAAGCACTTGGGAAGTACATGTTGGCAACATATAGAGACAGTCCCTACCCAACAGTGGGCTCACAGTCTAGAAGGGGGAGACAGAGAACAAAACCAAACATATTAACAAAATAAAATAAATAGGGTAGATATGTACAAGTAAAATAAATAGAGTAATAAATATGTACAAACATATATACATATATACAGGTGCTGTGGGGAAGGGAAGGAGGTAAGATGGGGGAATGGAGGGGGGACGAGGGGGAGAGGAAAGAGGGGGCTCCGTCTGGGTCCTGACTAGTCAGGGGAGTAGTTTTCTCTTCAGTTGATTCAGTCGATCATATTCAGTGAGTTCTTACTGTGTGTAGAGCACTGTACTAAGCGCTTGGAAAGTATGTTAAGCTATGTTGTGGTGTGCTTCACTAAAGCTCAATCAATAATCAAGTACACTCAGAGGCGGTCAAGCAGGCCCAGAGCTGAAACAGCTCAGAGGGAAAGGTCAGAGAGAGAGGGGACAAATAAATGCAAGGCCTTGACCATTCTTGCTTCCACAATATCCAGGAATAACATAAAGACAAACCAGGATGATGCCCATGCCCAGCCCTAACATTACCGCCTAACATTCCCCTACGGGAAAATGAGCCAATTTGTGCCTAAGTAGAAAGAACTGCTTTACTGACTGTTTAAAAAGAACATTTGCTTGAGGCCCAGAGCTGACAGTTCATCATCATCAATCGTATTTATTGAGCGCTTACTGTGTGCAGAGCACTGTACTAAGCGCTTGGGAAGTACAAGTTTGCAACATATAGAGACAGTCCCTACCCGACAGCGGGCTCACAGTCTAAAAGGGGGAGACAGAGAACAAAACCAAACATACTAACAAAATAAAATAAATAGAATAGATATGTACAAGTAAAATAAATAAATAAATAAAGTAATAAATATGTACAAACATATATACATAAATATAGGTGCTGTGGGGAAGGGAAGGAGGTAAAATGGGGGGGATTAATTTAGGCCTGTAGGCACATAGATGGTATCTCCTCAGCATTTCCTCCCTGCCCCAGCTTCTCTCTCTGAGCCCCCTACCCATTATCAACCAGCTCCAGAAGGATTCACACAGAGGGGTTGAGGCAGGAGCTTTCTGAGAAATTAGGGAGATGATGAATTTAGACCTGGGGCTCCCCTTGGCTTCCTATGTCCAAAGACCAAATGTTAAACGTCTCCTGTGGAAAAAAGGGGATTTTTGTTGTTGTTGTTTTAACATATTTAACTGGAAGAACTGAAATGAGTTTAAAAGATTGTCTCGTGAACTTACTGGAGTGTAAATTCACCATTCCTGAGTCATGTCCACGCAGCAGCAGCCAGCCTTGGCACTGATGGATTTTTATTCAATCATATTTATTAAGTGCTTACTCTGTGCAGAGCACTGTACTAATGTGGCCTTGGGCAAGTCTCTTAACTTCTCTGTGCTCATCTGTACTGAGAGCTTACCTCTTCCAGGAGGCCTTCCCAGACTGAGCCCCTTCCTTCCTCTCCCTGCGTCCCCCTCTCCATCCCCCTCATCTTACCTCCTTCCCTTCCCCACAGCACCTGTATATATGTATATATGTTTGTACATATTTATTACTCTATTTATTTATTTATTTTACTTGTACATATCTATTCTATTTATTTTGTTAGTATGTTTGGTTTTGTTCTCTGTCTCCCCCTTTTAGACTGTGAGCCCACTGCTGGGTAGGGACTGTCTCTATATGTTGCCAACTTGTACTTCCCAAGTGCTTAGTACAGTGCTCTGCACACAGTAGGCGCTCAATAAATACGATTGATGATGATGATGATCTGTAAAATGGATGAAGACTGTGATCCCCATGCGGGATAGGGGCTGTGTCCAACCCAATGGTATCTGCACTTATTACAGTGCTCTGCACACAGTAAGCGCTCAAAAAACACGACTGAATGAATGAATCCTCCCCAGAGCTCAGTACAGTGCTTGGCACATAGTGGGTGCTTAACAAATACCGTAATTACTATTATGATTTGCCCCTCAGCATTTATGTACACAGCATATTTGTATACAATGTGTTGATTCTGCTATATCATCCCCTACTTTCTATTATATCCTTAGTCATTCAATTGTATTTATTGAGCACTTACTGTGTGCAGAGCACTGTACTAATGTGGCCTTGGGCAAGTCACATAACATCTCTGTGCCTCAGTTACCTCATCTGTAAAATGAGGATTAAGACCGTGAGCCTCATGCAGGACAGGGGCTGTGTCCAACCCAATTTGCTTGAATCCACCCCAGCGCTTAGTATAGTGCCTGGCACACAGTAAGCGCTTAACAAATATCATAATTATTATTATTTGCCCCTCAGCATTTATGTACACAGCATATTTGTATAAAAGTGTTCATCTGCTATATCATCCTCTACTTTGTTATATTCTTAGTCAGAGAAGCAGCGTGGCTCAGTGGAAAGAGCCCAGGCTTTGGAGTCAGAGGTCATGGGTTCAAATCCCAGCTCTGCCAATTGTCAGCTGTGAGACTTTGGGCAACTCACTGAACTTTTCTGGGCCTCAGTTACCTCATCTGTAAAATGGGGATTAAGACTGTGAGCCCCCTGTGGGGCAACCTAATCACCTTGTAACCTCCCCAGTGCTTAGAACAGTGTTTTGCACATAGTAAGAGCTTAATAAATGCCATTATTATCATTACTATTATTATTCATTCATTTAATTGTAGTTACTGAACACTTACTGTGTGCAGAGCATCGTACTAAGCGCTTGGGAAAGTACAATTTAACAAATTATAGTGACATTCCCTGCCCGCATCGAGCTCACGATCTATAGTGGGAGAGAGAGACATCGATACAAATTAACAAAATTACAGATACGTACATAAGTGCTTTGGAGCTGGGAAGGGGGAAGATCAAAGAGAGCAAGTCAGGGCAATGCAGAAGGGAGTGGGAGATGAGGAAGAGTGGGACTTAAGTCTGGGAAGGCCTCTTTCTATTATATCCTTAGTCATTCAATTGTATTTATTGAGCACTTACTGTGTGTAGAGCACTGTACAAATGTGGCCTTGGGCAAGTCACATAACATCTCTGTGCCTTGGTTACCTCACCTTTAAAATGAGGATGAAGACTGTGAGCCTCACGTGGGACAGGGGCTGTGTCCAATACAACTGGATTAAATCCACCCCAGCAATTAGTACAGTGCCCCTTCCTTCCTCTCCCCCTCGTCCCCCTCTCCATCCCCCCCATCTTACCTCCTTCCCTTCCCCACAGCACCTGTATATATGTATATATGTTTGTACATATTTGTTACTCTATTTATTTATTTATTTTACTTGTACATATCTATTCTATTTATTTTATTTTGTTAGTATGTTTGGTTTTGTTCTCTGTCTCCCCCTTTTAGACTGTGAGCCCACTGGTGGGTAGGGACTGTCTCTATATGTTGCCAACTTGTACTTCCCAAGCGCTTAGTACAGTGCTCTGCACACAGTAAGCGCTCAATAAATACGATTGATGATGATGATGATGATGATGATGATGGCACACATCTCCTGATGGGCCTTCAGTAAGGCTTTGAAGCGGGAGAGAGTGGTTGCCTGTCAGATTAGAGGAAGGAGGCCCTCCAGGTCCACAATACTGTATATATGTATATATGTCCTGTATATCAATCAATCAATCAATTGTATTTATTGAGTGCTTACTGTGTGCAGAACACTGTACTAGGCGCTTGGGAAGTACAAGTTGGCAACATATAGAGACGGTCCCTACCCAACAATGGGCTCACATTCTAAAAGAGTGGGCTCACAGTCTAAAAGAGTATATATGTACATGCGTTTGTACATATTTATTACTCTATTTATTTATTTATTTATTTATTTGACTTGTACATATCTATTCTATTTATTTCATTTTGTTAGTATGTTTGGTTTTGTTCTCTGTCTCCCCCTTTTAGACTGTGAGCCCACCGTTGGGTAGGGACTGTCTCTATATGTTGCCAACCTGTACTTCCCAAGCGCTTAGTACAGTGCTCTGCACACAGTAAGCGCTCAATAAATACGATTGATTGATTGATTGATTGATTGAGTCAGGGGTGAGACAGGCGAGACTGAGCCACAATGAGAAGGTTAGCACAAGAGGAGTGAAGAATGTGGGCTGGGTTGTAGAAGGAAAGAGTTAGATGAGGTAGAAGGGGGCAAGGTGATGGACTGATTTAAAGCTAATGGAGAGGAGTTTTTGTTTGATACGGACGTGGATGGGCAACCATTGGAGTTTTTTGACGTGACATGCCCAAGGCATTTTTGTAGAAAAATGACCCTGTCGCTTTATTTTTGAATCATTTTTGTCAGTCTCCTCTATCAGATCATAAGCTCCTTGAGGATGGGGAACATTCATTCATTCATTCAATCGCATTTATTGAGCGCTTACTGTGTGCAGAGCACTGTACTAAGTGCTTGGGAAGTCCAAGTTGGCAACATATAGAGACGGTCCCTACCCAACAACGGGCTCACAGTCTAGAAGGGGGAGACAGACAACAAAATAAAACGTGTGGACAGGTGACAAGTTGTCAGAACAAAGAGAATTAAAGGTAACCGCACATCATTAACAAAATAAATAGAATAGTAAATATGTACAAGTAAACATGAATCATGCTATGTGGACATGCATCACACTATTGTTGGACTGTCCCAGTGCTAAGTACAGTGCTTTTCGCTCAGTAGGAGCTCAATAAATATCATCGATAGGCTGACTGTCTTCCTTTTTGCTCTCATAATAATAATGATGGCATTTATTAAGCGCTTACTATGTACAAAGCACCGTTCTAAGCGCTGGGGGGGATACAAGGTGATCAGGTTGTCTCACTTGGGGCTCACAGTCTTAATCCCCATTTTACAGATGAGGTAACAGGCACAGAGAAGTTGAGTGGCTTGCCCAAGGTCACACAGCTGACAAGTGGCGGAGCCAGAATTCACACCCAAGCCCGCACTCTTTCCACTGAGCCACGCTGCTTCTCTTCACAGAGTTATGTCTGAGGAGGTATCACAAATTGGAAAAATAATTGAATTATGAGATACATACTTGTATTCCTAGGCTAAACAAGAAACTTGAGGGAAACAAGATCTGTAGAAAAGCTCCTAGTCGTAGGGATCATTTCTATCTAATGAACTGCACTGCGTGCTCCCAAGTGCTTAGTACAGTGCTCTGCATATAGTAAGCACTCAATAAATACCACTGAATGATTGCTAGATTGACTGAAACCCAAAGAAAACCCACACATAATGTCTTCAGAGTTAAGGGATTTTGTTAAACTCTATTGCTATTTTCAATTTCTGTTCAAGTACTACCCTTTCCTTCCCTTCAAGTAGAGCAAACAATTCATTTCACATTTCAAAGTGCTGATTACCTCATCCAAAATGATTAAAAGACTTTGCTCCTGACACATTTGAAACTGCCTGGAAAGCCCTATTTAGGAATTTACTGCTCACCTTGAAAATGGAAAGGAGCAAAAAAAAAAAAAAGTGTGATAAAAGATAATAATAATAATGATGGTATTTGTTAAGCGCTTACTATGTGCAAAGCACTGTTCTAAGCGCTGAAAGATGCTTTTCCCCATCCAAACGGGGTTTTCTATCTGATAGTGACTACTGGGCCTTAATCTTGTCAAGCAAAAGAAAATAAAGAAGAAAAAAGGACAAATTTACCAAGGAAACTAATGACTGCATCGTGAAACATCCCCCCTCATCCCTCTTTCCTTCCTACCTCAGGACTGGGGGGCAAAGGATGCCTCCAAGCATCATAATAATAATAATTATATTTGTTAAGCGCTTACTATGTGCCAGGCACTGTACTAAGCACTGGGGTGGATACAAGCAAATCGGGTTGGGCACAGTCTCTTGCCCCACGTGGGGTTCACAGACTCAAGCCCCATTTTACAGATGAGGTAACTGAGGCACAGAGAAGTAAAGTGCCTTGCCCAAGGTCACACAGCAGACAAGTGGCAGAGCCGGGATTAGAACTCATGACATTCTGATTCCCAGGCCTGTGATCTAGCCACTCCCCCAAGCTGCTTCTCTAATCATCTGAAATCCCAGCACTCGATTGGTAGATCATTCGATGAATCAATCAGTGGTATTTATTGAGTGCTTACTACGTACAGAGTAGTGTACTGAGCATGTAAGACAGCACAATACAGCATAATTAGCAGACACGTTCCCTGTCTCATAACGAGCCCTCCCTGCTCCCCCCTCTAGACAATGTGTCTGTTTATTGTTATATTGTACTCTTCCAAGTGCTTAGTACAGTGCTTTGCACACAGTAAGTGCTCAATAAAATGACTGAATGAATGATCTTACAGTTTAATTGGAGAGACAGCCATAATTGTAACATAATAATAATAATAATGGCATTTGTTAAGCGCTTACTATGTGCAAAGCACTGTTCTAAGCCCTGGGGGTGATACAAGGTGATCAGGTTGTCCCACGTGGGGCTCACAGTCTTAATCCCCATTTTACAGATGAGATAACTGAGGCTCAGAGAAGTGAAGTGACTTGCCCGAGGTCACACGGCAGACGTGGCGGAGCGGGATTAGAACCCATGACCTCTGACTCCCAAGCCCGGACTCTTTCATAATTTAGGGTTATGCATATAAAGTAATGTGTGGGGTTGACAGTGGGGCGAATATCAAATGTCCAGAGCTCACAGATAAAAATAATAATAATAATTATTATTATGGTATTTGTTAAGTGCTTACTACGTGCCAAGCACTGTTCTAAGCACTGGATCCAAGTGCAGAGAAGACAAGGAAGGGAGAATTATCCAGGGAGGCTGTTCTTTACCCCACAGGGAACCTTTTAATCACTCAAGGGAAAGAAAGGAGAGGTCCCCTACTATTCTAGGTTCTTCTGCAAAAAAAGTCTTTTGCCGTAGTGGATAAATGAGATATTTGGCACCAACACTGCCAACCACATTTTCCCACACTATTTTAGAAAGCCAAATTTTGTCACTGGATTTCAAAACTTGAATTCAAGGTAGCATATTCTCGTTCTCTAGTAAAATTAAAGTATATCTACAGTTCAAGACCGCTCAGATTTGCCAATCTGACAGATACTGAACACCTTTAAATTCAGCCATTTCTCTGGCGCTTGCAAAAGCCACTGTTACGGTAAACTCCCGTTGTAAGGCTCACCGTGTCTCATGCCTTTCTTCTGAGACCGTGACACGCTGAATCTAGACAGACAGTACTGGCAGAAGAATCTTCCCTAATTCCCTAACAGCTTTTTAGTCCCCAAATGAGAACTCGTGCTATGGAGGGGCTCAAAGTATAGGCCTCTTCTACCTTTTGAATTATAGCATCTTGATAAAGGCAAAAATCTGAAATTCTGTTTGGGAAAAATGCGGGATGGTGAGTTACATGCCCTTTAATGCTCCTTTTGTCACACTGATTTCATCAATCGTACTTATTGAGCACTTTCTATGTGCAGAGCACTGTTCTAAGCTCTTGGGAGAGTACAATAGAAGGGCGTTGGTAGACGTGTTCCCTGCCCACAAGGAGCTTACAGTCTAGAGGGGAAGAAAGATACTAAAATAAATTATAGAGAGGTATACAAGTGCTATGAGACTGAGGGTTAGATGAATAAAGAGAAGCAGCATGGCTCAGTGAAAAGAGCCCGGGCTTTGGAGTCAGAGGTCATGGGTTCAAATCCCGGCTCCACCAACTGTCAGCTGTGTGACTTTGGGCAGGTCACTTAACTTCTTTGTGCCTCAGTTACCTCATCTCTAAAATGGGGATTAAAAACTGTGAGCCCCCCGTGGGACAACCTGATCACCTTGTAACCGCCCCAGCGCTTAGAACAGTGCTTTGCACATAGTAAGCGCTTAACAAATACCATCATTATTATTATTATTAATAATAAAGGGTACAAATCTGAGTACAAGGGCTCTGCAGACAGGAGAGGGAGTAGGAAAGTGAGGATTTAGTCAGAGAAGGCCTTTTGTAAGGGATGTGATTTAAATAAGGCTTTGAAGATGGGGACTGTGGTTGCACGACAGGTAAAATTGGGATTAAGACTGTGAGCCCCACGTGGGACAACATGATTACCTTCTAACTATCCCAGTGCTTACAACAGTGCTTAGCACATAGTCAGCGCTTAACAAAAACCACTATTTGAGAAGCAGCGTGGCTTAGTGGAAAGAGCACAGGCTTGGGAGTCAGAGGTTGCGGGTTTTTATCCCAGCTCCGCCACTTGTCTGCTGTGTGACTTTGGGCCAGTCACTTAACTTCTCTGGGCCTCGGTCAACTCATCTGTAAAATGGGCATTCATTCATTCATTCAATCGCATTTACTGAGCGCTTACTGTGTGCAGAGCACTGTACTAAGCGCTTGGGAAGTACAAGTTGGCAACATATAAAGACTGTGAGCCCCACGTGGAACAATCTGATTACCTTGTACCTAGCCCAGTGCTTAGAACAGTGCTTGGCACATAGTAAGCGCTTAACAAATGCCATTATTATCATTATGTGAAGGGGGAGGGAGTTCCAAGCTAGAGGCAGGATACGGGCAAGGGGTCATTGGAGAGACAGATGAGATGCTCTGCACACAGTAAGTGCTCAATAAATAATAATAATAATGATGGCATTTATTAAGCACTTACTGTGTGCAAAGCACTGTTCGAAGCACTGGGGAGGATACAAGGTAATCAGATTGTCCCACGGGGGGCTCACAGTCTTCATCCCCATTTTACAGATGAGGTCACTGAGGCACAGAGAAGTTAAGTGACTTGCCCAAAGTCACACAGCTGACAAGTGGCGGAGCTGGGATTGGGACCCACGAACTCTGACTCCCAAGCCCGGGCTCTTTCCACTGAGTCACGCTGCTTCCCCAGTAATCACTCAATCAATACCAGTCAATCAATGTAGCACCCTCCTAGTCCCCCCCAATTTACACCACTCTCGGGGCTGCTGGCCCAAGTTGGCCACAACTCCTGGCAACCCACGCGACCAACCGCCCTCCTTTCATTCATTCATTCATTCAATCGTATTTATTGAGCACTTACTGTGTGCAGAGTACTGTACTGAGCGCTTGGGAGAGTACAAATCGGCAACAGATAGAGACAATCCCTACCCAACAATGAATTAAGGTACAGTGAATAGATTGGCATTACAGGAGTGAAGTGCGTTGGCTGGGTGGAAGTGGAAAATCAGTGAGGTAAGGACCAAGGATCAGTCTTTTAGACTGTGAGCCCACTGTTGGGTAGGGACTGTCTCTATATGTTGCCAATTTGTACTTCCCAAGCGCTTAGTACAGTGCTCTGCACACAGTAAGCGCTCAATAAATACGATTGATGATGATGATGATGATGAAGGAGGGAGGGGGCGAAGTGACTGAGCGCTTTAAAAGCCAATGGTAAGGAATTTCTTTGTGATAAGGAGGTGGATGGGCAATCAAACTCGAGGTTTTTGAGGAGTGGGGAACCAGGGACTGACTTTTTTTTTTTTAGAAAAATAATCCAAACAGCAAAGTCTAGAAACCATTGGTCCTTCTAGACTGTGAGCCCGTTGTTGGGTAATTCTCTATATCTGTTTACTTGTACATATTTACTATTCTATTTATTTTGTTAATGACATGCATCTAGCTTTACATCTATTTATTCTGATGACTTGACACCTGTCCACATGTTTTGTTTTGTTGTCTGTCTCTTCCTTCTAGACTGTGAGCCCATTGTTGGGTAGGGACCGTCTCTGTATGTTGCCAACTTGTACTTCTGAAACGCTTAGTACAGTGCTCTGCACACAGTAAGTGCTCAATAAATACGACTGACTGAATGAATGAACACTTGTCTCATTAACCCTTTTTATCAATCAATAATCCTCACGTACCTCAGTCCAAATATATGGAAAACATGTTATCACCTATTTAGACTAGAAGGATAGATTCCCTAAGAGATTATGATCCCAGAATATAACATTTTTAGACGGTAATTCTCTATATCTGTTTACTTGTACATATTTACTATTCTACTTATTTTGTTAATGACATGCATCTAGCTTTACATCTACTTATTCTGATGACTTGACACCTGTCCACATGTTTTGTTTTGTTGTCTGTCTCCCCCTTCTAGACTGTGAGCCTGTTGTTGGGTAGGGACTGTCTCTATATGTTGCCATCTTGTACTTCCCAAGCGCTTAGTACAGTGCTCTGCACACAGTAAGTGCTCAATAAATACGACTGAATGAATGAATGAATGAATGAATACTGTCAATAACTTTGGTTGTAAATTACCAGAGCTTAATGTAGTGCTTGGCAGATAATAAGGGCTTAACAATGTATTGTTATATAACTAGCATCCTCCAATCACTCCACAATGCCACTTTTTCTTTAGCCAAGAATCAGAACTGTTTGCTCTTCAGTGAGACATTCTACACAACATTTAGACACTATTTTGAATTTAAGAAAAGTATTTGACCACTATGTGGTTGAGAGTAACATCATTATCATTTCCACTATCATGACATTTCATAATCCAACTTCAGATTAGTCGTGAGACGAAGTTATGTGGCTGGATAAGGTGAATGTTAGATTGGTGGTGTTAAAAAATAAATGGAGAAGTCATTTACCACAGACCAACACTAGTGAACAATGTTTTCCTGATCCACAGACCAACACTAGGCCAAATTCTAGTGAACAATGTTTTCCTGATTTTCTCAGAACACGGCCGGGCTGATACGGTTTCACTTACTGCAAGACTGGATCCTTGAAATTCCATTACCAGCTCCGTGCAAACTGGAATCAAAACTCTGACTGTTTCGTACAGTAGCCGGAGAACTAATATTGCTACTAATAGTAGCCGTGCTTGGCATCCGAGCTAGGTTAGGCATACTTCTCCGGAGTTTATCTACAGGACGAGAAAAATGTGTGCATGGTCAGAGTCAAAAACCACACAGAACAAATGTAAAAAGCAACACTCCACTGTGGCCCACACACTGTTTCTGTCTGGGCTGACAGTGCTTAGTACAGTGCCTGGCACATAGTAAGCGCTTAACGAATACCACAATTATTATTGTTATTACTGTATCAGCCATCTCATCAGTCTTCCTGCCTCCAATCCATCTTCTCTTCCCTTTCCAGTCCATCTGCACTCTGAGGTCTAGCTCAGTTTTATTGTTTCGCCCACACAATATAATCCTTTGAAACCCATTCCTCTCCACTCTTGACCATTGGCTTCCTCTAGCAACAATAATAATAATGGTATTTAAGCGCTTACTACGTGTCAAGTGCTGTTCTAAGCACTGGGGTAGACGCAAGCAAATCAGGTTGGACACAGTTTCTGTCCCACATGGGGCTCACAGTTTTAATCCCCATTTTATAGATGAGGTAACTGAGGCACGGAGAAGTTAAGTGACTTGCCCGAGGTTACATAGCGTAGAAGCAGGATTAGAACCCAGGTCCTTCTGACTCCTAGGCCCTGCTGCTTCAAAAACATCTACCAACTCCAATGTATTGTACTTTCCCAAGCACTTAGTACAGTGTTCTGCACCTAGTAAGCATGCAATAAACACCACTCATCAGTCGGCTTCAAGACAATCAGCTTTCTCCCTCTTATCCACTTTTCTCCCCATCAATCAATAGTATTTGTTGAGTGCTACTGTGTGCAGATGACTGTACTAAGTGCTTAGGAGAGTACATTCCAGCTTGAACTCGGCTCCTCTGAGGCTAATCTGCTCACCTGAGCCTTGTTCTCATCGGTTGGCCTTCTCATTTCTTGCTCTTGTCTGTCATCCTACCTGGAAAGCTTTAATTCTATTTGTTCTGACTTTGACACCTGTCTACATGTTTTGTTTTGTTGGCTGTCTCCCCCTTCTAGACTGTGAGCCCATTGTTGGGTAGGAACCATCTCTATATGTTGTCAACTTGTACTTCCCAAGTGCTTAGTACAGTGCTCTGCACACAATAAGCGTTCAATAAATACGACTGAATGAATGAATGGAAATTGCTCCCACCTCAACCCTGTCATCTTTGAAACCCATCTGAAACCATATCTCCTCCACAAGGCCTTCATTGATTGGTTTCTCTCCTCTCAGGATATACTTCTTCCAACTCTGCATTTATAATAATAATAATAATAATGGCATTTATTAAGCACTTACTATGTGCAAAGCACTGTTCTAAGCGCTGGGGAGGTTACAAGATGATCAGGATGTCCCACGGGGGGCTCACAGTCTTAATCCCCATTTTACAGATGAGGGAACTGAGGCTCAGAGAAGTGAAGTGACTTGTCCAAAGTCACACAGCTGACAAGCGGTGGAGCCGGGATTTGAACCCATGACCTCTGACTCCAAAGCCCATGCTCTTTCCACTGAGCCACGCTGCTTCTCTAAGCAGTCATACGGTCATACCTGTAGCGCTTCTGAATGTATTGACTTAAAAACTCCTAGCAATTAAGCATATAACCAAAAACCCACTTCTCCTTTCTCTTCTTTTATTTGAAAATTATTTTGTTCCTGTCTCACCTACTAGAATGTGGGCTCTCTGTATGCTCCCAAGTGCTAAATACAGTGAGGGCTCAATAAATAATACTGACTAGTAGGTGTTGAAAAAGTGTCCTGGTTAATTCTGTCCAGAAGTCAGATAATGACCTGGGTGACTTTATCCTTGGGAAATAGCGTGGCCTAATGGAAAGAGCATGGGCCTCGGAGTCAGAGGACCTGGGTTCTAATCCCAGCTCTGCCACTTGGCTGCTATGTGACCTAGGGTAAATCACTTTAGCTTCTCTGTGCCTCCATTTTCCCATCTGTAAAATAGGAATTAAATCGTACTCCCTCCTATTTAATAATAATAACAATAATACTGGTATTTGTTAAGCGCTTACTATGTGTGAAGCACTGTTCTAAGCGCTGAGCACTGTTCTATTTAGATTGCGAGTCCCATTTTATTTATTTATTTATTTATTCATTTTACTTGTATATATCTATTCTATTTATTTTATTTTGTTAGTATGATTGGTTTTGTTCTCTGTCTCCCCCTTTTAGACTGTGAGCCCACTGTTGGGTAGGGACTGTCTCTATATGTTGCCAACTTGTACTTCCCAAGCGCTTAGTACAGTGCTCTGCACACAGTATGCGCTCAATAAATACAATTGATTGATTTCGTCTGACCTGACTACATCTCGTGTCTACCCCAGGGCTTAGTATACTAGTACAGTGCTTGGCACACACATAGTAAGTGCTTAATAAATACCATAATTATTAATATTTGGTTATCTCAGCACATAGTAGCAGCATGGCTCAGTGGAAAGAGCCCGGGCTTTGGAGTCAGAGGTCATGGGTTCAAATGCCGGCTCCGCCAACTGTCAGCTGTGTGACTTTGGGCAAATCACTTAGCTTCTCTGGGCCTCAGTTACCTCATCTGTAAAATGGGGATAGAAACTGTGAGCCCCCCGTGGGACAACCTGATCACCTTGCAACTTCCCCAGCGCTTAGAACAGTGCTTTGCACATAGTAAGCGCTTAATAAATGCCATTATTATTATTATTTTGGCCATATATGGGAATCTCGACTTAAATTACCAGTATGGATAGGGCAATTTCACTGTAAAATGTCCTTCCTCGTTTGGTATTCATTACATCTGCGAACTCCGAATAAAGGAGAGTATTGTCAGCTGCTGCCAATTAGCTTGTTATGACCGCATTTAAGAAATGAAAAGGCTGAGAAGACAATATCACACGATAAAAGCTGCATTCCTATATAGTCAGAACTGATGCTTTCAACATTGAAAATTTCACTAGGGATTACGTAGAGACCACAGTCCACCTCCTTCGCTCTTGTGATCGAGCCGCAGAGCGCTGCTGGCAGAAATCTAAATATCAGTCCGACTTTGTCCTCTTCAAGTTTATCCTTGCATGCTTTAACTCTGCCCTCTCCTCTGTCCGGCAAAACTATTTCTCCACCCTCACTGACACTCACGCCCGTCACCCTCACCAGTTTTCCAGACATTTAACTCCTTCCTCAGGCCCCCCGGCCCCCTCCTCTGCCCCCAGTGACCTAGTCACCTAATTTATAAAGAAAATTGACACCATCAGGTGTGAGCTCCCTAAAATCATCCCTGCCCCTCTTCAGTCTCTTCCTCTTCCAGTCCCCTCTTCAACTCTCCCATCCTTCTCAGCAGTACCTCCAGAGGAGACCTCCTGCTTCCTCTCAAAAGCCACATTATCCACCTGTGGATCGGACCTCATTCCTTCGCACCTTATCAAAACTCTCGCCCTCTCCCTTCTTCCCTTCCCTTCAATTAGAGAAGCAGCGTGGCTCAGTGGAAAAGAGAACGGGCTTTGGCGTGAGAGGTCACTGGTTCAAATACCAGCTCTGCCACTTGTCAGCTGTGTGACTTTGGGCAAGTCACTTAATAATAATAATAATGACACTTATTAAGTGTTTACTATATGCAAAGCACTGGTCTAAGCACTGGGGAGGGTACAAGGTGATCAGTTTGTTCCACGGGGGCTCACAGTCTTCATCTCCATTTTACAGATGAGGTAACTGAGGCACAGAGAAGTTAAGTGACTTGCCCAAAGTCACACAGCTGACAAGCAGCGGAGGCGGGATTTGAACCCATGACCTCTGACTCCAAAGCCCATGCTCTTTCCACTGAGCCACACTGCTTCAGTTCCCTCATCTGTAAAATGGGGATTAAGACTGTGAGCCCCCCATGGGACAACCTCATCACCTTGTACCCTCCCCAGCGCTTAGAACAATGCTTTGCATATAGTAAGCGCTTAATAAATGCCATCATTATTATTCCCTCCATAAGAGCCATCTTCAACCACACTTCAACATGCTCATGTCTCCCCATCCTAAAAAAAACAACCTCCCTAGACCCCACAGCTCCCTCCAGTTATCACCCCATCTCCCTCCTACCATTACTCTCCCAACTCCTTGAGTCTTTTAGACTGTGAGCCCACTGTTGGGTAGGGACTGTCTCTATGTGTTGCCAACTTGTACTTCCCAAGCGCTTAGTACAGTGCTCTGCACACAGTAAGTGCTCAATAAATACGATTGATTGATTGATTGAGTGTGTTGGCAATACCTGCTGTCTCAAATTCCTCTCCTCCAATTCTCTCCTTTACCCCCCTCCAATCTGGTTTCCCTTCCCTCCACAGAAACCACCCTCTCAGTGGTCACCAACGAACTCCTTCTTGCCAAATCCAACAGCCTCTACTCCACCCTGATTTTCCGCAACCCTTCCGCTGCCCTTGGCACTATAAACCACCCCCTCCTCCTGGAAACATTATCCAACCTTGGCTTCACTGGCTCTGTCCTCTCCTGGTTCTCCTCTTATCTCTCTGGCTTTTCATTCTCAGCCTCCTTCACGGGCTCCTCCTCTACCTTCTACCTTCTAACTGTGGGGGTCTCTCAAGGCTCAGTAATAATAATGACATTTGTTAAGCGCTTACTATGTGCAAAGCACTGTTCTAAGCGTTGAAGTTCTCAGTTCTGGGTCCCCTTCTATTCTCCATCTACACCCACTCCTTTGGAGAATTCATTCGCTCTCATGGCTTCAACTATCATTTCTATGCGGATGATACCCAAACCTACATCTCCAACACTGACCTCTCTCCAGTCTCACATCTCACATCTAGAGAAGCAGCACGGCTCAGTGGAAAGAGCACGGGCTGTAGAGTCAGAGGTCATGGGTTCAAATCCCGGCTCCGCCAATTGTCTGCTGTGTGACTTTGGGCAAGTCACTTAACTTCTCCGTGCCCCATCTGTAAAATGGGGATTAAGACTGTGAGCTCCCCCAGGGGACAACCCGCTCACCTGGGAACCTCCCCAGCACTTAGAACAGTGCTTTGCACATAGTAAGTGCTTAATAAATGTCATCATTATTATTATTATCTCCTGCCTTCAAAACATCTCTACTTGGATGTCCTCCCGTCACTTCAAATTTAAAATGGCCAAAACCGAGCCCCTTACCTTCCCCCACAAACCCTGTCCTCCCTTTGATTTTCTCATCACTGTAGACGACACCACTATCCTTTCTGTCTCACAAGCCCACAACCTTGGTTTTATCCTTGACTCCTCTCTGTTATTCAACCCACATGTTCAATCCATCACTAAATCCTGCCAGTCTCACCTCACCTTAGGGCTGGTGGGGGCCAGAAGTGAATCCCAGCCAGTTACTTGGGAGATTGATGGCTC
Organism: Tachyglossus aculeatus; assembly: GCF_015852505.1. Taxonomy (NCBI): domain Eukaryota; kingdom Metazoa; phylum Chordata; class Mammalia; order Monotremata; family Tachyglossidae; genus Tachyglossus; species Tachyglossus aculeatus. The sequence goes on along the minus strand of NC_052067.1, from coordinate 130,606,585 downwards.
CGGGGGACTGGATCTTCAGCTGTATCCCTTTCCACTTTAGCAAGAGCCCCACCTCCTCCTTCCCTCCTGCGCCTCTCCCTTCCTATGCTCCTCCTGGAAAACTAGCTTCCTGACGGCAGGGTTCAGAAACAGGATTCGAGCCACCTCCTCCTGGAATAATCTCCCAAAGGCCTCTGCCCCGAGGCCAAAGATGACCCAAGACATTCAGCCAGACGCTGGTGTCCTCGTGAGGATCCATCTTAAACTCTAAATCTGGGCAAATCCAACCCTACACGCGTATCTGGGTGTCGTACATCCCACAGCTTTCAATCGCGCTCGGCCGTTACGGAAAGCGCCGCCGAGGAAGCCAGGAAACCAACCTCCGTTTGTCCTGTTCGGTGGCTGGTCCGGAGTCTGGGCTTGAGGTGAAAAATACTGTTGCTGCTGGTAATTAGTTGAAGGAAAATACTGGGTGGTGGGGCTCTTCCTACACTCCCGAATGCTAGAAAAAGTCTGAGAGTGCGGAATGCCTCGCTGGAAAGGTGAGCAACGAGGAAGACGAGGCTGAGGAGGGGGCAGGTGGTCAAACTCTTCTTCATCCTCCAGGCTGTAGCGATCGTATTCCTGATCGTGGCCCGTCCCTTTCTTTCCCGCGTTCAAAGATGCACTTGGACCGTTTCTTGTAACCGACGCGGACACTGAAGCGTAATCTTGTCGGAGACCTGTTGATGACAAAATACGCTTTCTCTATGACACAGGAAATCCTTCTTCAAATCAAACCATCCAATAAGCGCTTAGTACAGCGCTCTGCACACTGTAAGCGCTCAGTAAATACGATTGAATGAACTAACACTTGCCAGGAATATGTCTACCGACTCTGTTAGAGAAGCAGCACTGGCCTAGGAGTCAGAGGATGTGGGTTCTAATCCTGGCTATGCCACTTGCCTGCCGTGGGGCCTCGAGCAAGTCGCTTAACTTCTCCGTGCCTCAGTTTCCTCATCTGTAAACTGGGAAATTAATGCCTGGTCTCCCTGCCTTACAGTGTGAACCCCATGTGGGATAGGGACTGCATCTGATTAACTTGTATCTCTCCCAGTGCTTTCAACAGCGCTTGACACATCGTAAGGGCTTAACAAATACAATAACAGTACAATAACTGTACTCTCCCAAGTGTTTAATACAGTGCTCTTCACACAGTAAGCACTCAATACAATGCTAAGCGCTTAGTACAGTGCTCTGCACACAGTAAGCGCTCAATAAATACGACTGAATGAATGAATACAATTGATTGACCGAAAGAAAAATATAAACTATGGTTAGAGAAGCAGTGTGGCATAATGGAAAGAGCCCGGGCTTGGGAGTCAGAGGTCGTGGGCTCTAATTCATTCATTCAAACGTATTTATTGAGCATTTACTGTGTGCAGAGCACTGTACTAAGCGCTTGGGAAGTACAAGTTGGCAACATATAGAGATGGTCCCTACCCAACAGCAGGCTCACAGTCTAGAAGGGGGAGACAGACAACAAAACATATTAACAAAATAAAATAAATAGAATAAATATGTACAAGTAAAATGAATAGAGTAATAAATACGTACAAACATATATCCAAATATACAGGTGCTGTGGGGAGGGGAAGGAGGTAAGGCGGGGGGATGGGGAGGAGGAGGAGGAGGGGGAACATATTCATTCATTCATTCATTCAATCGTATATAAATACGATTGAGCACTTACTGTGTGCAGAGCACTGTACTAAGCGCTTGGGAAGTACAAGTTGGCAACATATAGAGCCAGTCCCTACCCAACAGCAGGCTCACAGTCTAGAAGGGGAGGACAGACAACAAAACAAATTAATAAAATAAATAGAATAGTAAATATGTAATATATAATTGAATGAGTGAATCCCAGCTCCGCCACTGACCAGCTGTGTGACTTTGGGTAAGTCACTTGGCTTCTCTGTGCCTCAGTTCTCTCATCTGTAAAATGGGGATTAAGACTGTGAGCCCCACGTGGGACAACCTGTTGACCTTGTATCTACCCCAGTGCTTAGAACAGTGCTTGGCACATAGTAAGCGCTTAACATATGCCATTATTATTATTATTATTATAAAGCGAGAGTTGCCCTTCATGCTCAAAGGTGGCACCACTGATTGTGCAGATAATAATAATAATAATCATTCTAATGATTATTGGTAATGGTAATGGTATTTGTGCCAAGAACTGCGCTAAGTGCTGGGGTAGCTACAATACAATCAGAAAAGAATCAGTCCCTGTAAGGGAGAGGGACCAGGCATTAAATCCCCATTTTCCAGAGGACGGGAGAAGTTAAGTGACTTGCCCACGGTCACACATCAGGCAGGTGGAGGAGCTGGGATTATCAATCAATCAATCGTATTTATTGAGCACTTACTGTGTGCAGAGCACTGTACTAAGCGCTTGGGAAGTACAAGTTGGCAACATATAGAGACAGTCCCTACTGAACAGTGGGCTCACAGTCTAAAAGGGGGAGACAGAGAACAAAACCAAACATACTAACAAAATAAAATAAATAGAATAGATATGTACAAGTAAAATAAATAGAGTAATAAACATGTACAAACATATATAAAGGTGCTGTGGGGAAGGGAAGGAGGTAAGATGAGGGGGATGGAGAGGGGGGCGAGGTGGAGAGGAAGGAAGGGGCTCAGTCTGGGAAGGATTAGAACCCAGGTCCCCAGAATCCCAGGCCTGTGCTCTTTCATCCAAGGTTGCATATGTGCTGCTAAAAAAGCCAATGTGGGAGCTAGCATCTTGAGCCCATTGTGCTTATTTAAAGACTGTCCTTTGTTGTGCTGTCATATTGTTTGCTTTCAGCAGCTGCCTTTGTTTATGCCATTTTTCCCTTCTTGTCTCACTGTCCTTAAGAAGCATCTGCTCGAGCAGATCTGTAAGAAACAGAATCATGTGGACAAGTGCTTCCTTGTCCCACACTTCAGCCCAGATAGCTCACTAACTATCAGCAGTGTGGCTCAGTGGAAGGAGCACTGGCTTTGGAGTCAGAGGGCATGGGTTCAAATCGCAGCTCTGCCACTAGTCAGCTGTGTGACTTCGGGCAAGTCACTTAACTTCTCTGGGCCTCAGTTACCTCATCTGTAAAATGGGGATTAAGACCGTGAGCCCCCCGTGGGACAACCTGATCACCTTGTAACCTCCCCAGCGCTTAGGACAGTGCTGTGCTCATAGTAAGCGCTTACTAAATTGTACATAAATTGTACATTGTAATATTGTAATAAACTGTACATAAATTGTACATAAACTTGTATATATTTACTATTCTATTTTTTATTTTGTTAATATGTTTTGCTTTGTTGTCTGTCTCCCCCTTCTAATAATAATAATAATAATGATGGCATTTATTAAGCACTTATTATGTGCAAAGCACTGTTCTAAGCACTGGGGAGGTTACAAGGTGATCAGGTTGGCCCATGGGGGGCTCACAGTCTTAATCCCCATTTTACAGATGAGGGAACTGAGGCATGGAGAAGTTAAGTGACTTGCCCAAAGTCACACAGCTGACACGTGGTGGAGCTGGGATTTGAACCCATGACCTCTGACTCCAAAGCCCGTGCCCTTTCCACTGAGCCATGTTGCTTACTCCGACTGTGGCTGTGTTACTGGCCACATCCGCGTGTCTCCTCAACTGCAGCCGACTAGACTGTGAGCCCGTTGTTGGGTAGGGACTATCTCTATATGTTGTTGACTTGTACTTCCCAAGTGCTTAGTACAGTGCTCTGCACACAGTAAGCGCTCAATAAATACGATTGAATGAATGAATGAATGAATAAATGCCATCATTATTATTATTAACGGCAGCACACTTCAATCAATCATATTTATTGAACGCTTATTGTGTGCACAGCACTATACTAAGCACTTGAGAGAGTGCACTATAACAATATAAAAGACACAGTCCCTGCCCACAGCGTGCTTATGGGCCAGAGTAAGCGGTTGTTTGTTCTTGGTTTGGCATTAGATTAATGATGGCTCTCTGGGGAGTTAGGAGAAGCTGTCGTTTTGCTGGTTGAGGTGTTTTTACTGGGCTATAATCTGGCACGTGGTTGTCTGGGACCGTCCACCTTGGGAAAAGGCCTGGATGGTTCGTTGGTCTGAAACCTTGTGTCCCGACGGCCCAGTCCAAGCTTCAACGGCTGTGTTACCGGCCAGGCCGTGACAGCATCCGTGTCTGTCTCCTCAATCGCCCAGCCAGGTCTTTATACAGGAACTACTGCTGGGTTGGCCCCCAGGGATTATCCTTGCTAGCCACGATACAATGTAGGCTGATGGGGGTGGAGGATTGGGGTGAGAAAGAGAGACAGAGAGAGACAGAGACAGAGAGAAAGAGGGGGAAAAAGGGGGGGGGGAGAAAAAGGGAGACAGAAAGAGGGAGAGAGAAAGGGGGAGAGAGAAGGGGGAGAGAGAGAGAGTGAAAGGGGGAAAAATGGGGGAAAGATGGGGAAGAGGGAGAGAACTGGGGGAGAGAGAAAGAGGGAGAGGGAGAGAAAGAGGTGGAGAGAGAGAGGGTCAGAGAGAAAGGGGAAGAGAGAAAAGGGGGAGCGAGAAGGGGAGAGGGAGAAAGAGCGAAAGAGGGTGAAAGAGATGGGGGAAAGATGGGGAAGAGGGAGACAAATAGGGGGAGAGAGAAGGAGGGAGAGAAGAGGTGGAGAGAGAAAAAGAGGGGCAGAGAGAAAGGGGAAGAGAGAGAAAGAGGGGGAGAGAGAAAGGGGGAGAGAGAGAGAAAGAGCGAAAGAGGGGAGACAGAAGGGGGAGAGAGAGAAAGCAAAAGAGGGGGAAAGAGATGGGGGAAAGATGGGGAAGAGGGAGAGAAATGGGCGAGAGAAAGAGGGAGAGGGAGAGAAAGAGGTGGAGAGAGAGAAAGGGGGCAGAGAGAAAGGGGAAGAGAGAGAAAGAGGGGAGAGAGAAAGAGGGGGAGAGAAAGGGGGAAAGAGAAAGAGGGAGACAGAGAAAGGGGGAGAGAGAAAGGGGGAGGGAGAGGTGGGGAGAGTGAAAGAGGGGGAGAGAGAAAGGGGAGAGAGATGGTGGAGAGGGAAAGAGGAGGACAGGGAAAGAAGGGCAGAGGGACAAAGGGGGAGAGAAAGAGGGAGAGAAAGAAGGGGAGAGGGAGGGAGAGAGAGATGGAGACGGAAAGAGGGGGAGGAGGGAGATAGAGGGAGAGAGAGGGAAAGTGAAGGAAATAGGGAGAGAGAGAGGGAAAGAGGGAGACTTTATTGCCATTAAGTGCATCTCTGGCTGCCAGTAGAAGACAGCTTTCCTCCTCTCCACAATCCTAAAGCCCTGTGTTATGTGGAGCGTAACTTGAAACTTTGAGGTCCTTGTGGAGCACACAGTAAGCACTCCATAAAGATTGCGGAATGACTGATTGGAGTTCCATCCTGGTCCCCTGTTGCGGTAGTGAACAGTGCAGTTTGGCAGCACTGAGGGCCATCTAACAGTCTGTCAGCCAATCAGTCGGATTTACTGAGCACTTACTGTAAGAGGCCTTCCCAGACTGAGCCCCCTTTTTCCTCTCCTCCTCCCCCCCATCCCCCCACCCTACCTCCTTCCCCTCCCCACAGCACCTGTATATATATATTTGTACAGTTTTATTACTCTATTTTATTTGTACATATTTACTATTCTATTTATTTTGTTAATGATGTGCATCTAGTTTTAATTCTATTTGTTCTGACGACTTGACGCCTGTCCACATGTTTTGTTTTGTTGTCTGTCTCCCCCTTCTTGACAGTGAGCCCGTTGTTGGGTAGGGACTGTCTCTACGTGTTGCCGACTTGTACTTCCCAAGCGCTTAGTACAGTGCTCTGCACACAGTAAGTGCTCAATAAATGCAACTGAATGAATGAATGAATGTGCACAGAGCCCTGTACTTAGAGCTTGGGAGAGTACAATATAACAATAGACAGACACATTCCCTGCCCACTATGAGCTTACAACCAGCTCAAATAATAATAATAATAATGATGGCATTTATTAAGTGCTTACTATGTGCAAAGCACTGTTCTAAGTGCTGGGGGGATAATGGGCTAAGGCATCAGAAACGAGCCCCACTCTATTTTTGAGAAGCAGTGTAGTCTAGTGGAAAGAGCACAGGCCTGGAGGTAAGAGGACCCTGGGTTCTAATTCCAGCCCCAACATCTGTCTGCTGTGTGACACTGGGCAACTCACTTGCCTTCTCTGTGCCTCAGTATTCTCATCTGCAAAATGGAGATTCAGCGTCTGGTCTCTCTCCTTCCCTCTTAGAGTGTGAGCCTCATGTGGGACAGGGACTGTATCCACCTGTTTAACTTGTGTCTTCCCCAACGCCGAGAACATAGTAAGCACTTAAATATGATAATAATACAATATTATTACTGCTGTGGTTTTAATATCTCATCCCTTCCCTGCAAACCTCTCATTCAGTAAAATCTTTTTTCCAGTTCTTTTGCCCCTGAATTTATATACTGACATGTATATATACACACACACACACACACAAACATAGATAATACTAATAAGAATGGCATTTTTTAAGAGCGTACTATGTGCAAATAATAATACTAATAATGATGGCATTTATTAAGCGCTTACTATGTGCAAAGCACTGTTCTAAGCGCTGGGGAGGTTACAAGGTGTTCAGGTTGTCCCACGGGGGGCTCACAGTCTTCATCCCCATTTTACAGATGAGGTAAATGAAGCACAGAGAAATTGCGTGACTTGCCCAAAGTCACCCAGCTGACAATTGGCGGAGCCAGGATTTGAACCCATGACCTCTGACTCCAAAGCCCGGGCTCTGTCCACTGAGCCACACTGCTTATCTAATAGACGATAAGAGAAGATAGATAAGTTGGGGCCACATATAAAACCATCTACGCAGCACATCTGAAGGTATCCACAGAAGAAGGACATTACGGTGGTGCCTTGAAGAGTTCATTCCCTGGGGCTGTGGCTTTGCCACTTGTCTGTTGTGTGACCTTGGGCAAGTCACAACTTTCCTGGGCCTCCGTCAGTTCATCTGTAAAATGGGAATTTAATATCTATTCTTCCTCCTACTTTGACCGTCAGCCCCATGTGGGACAGAAAATGTGTCCAACCTGTACCTATCTCAGTGCTTAGAACAGTGCTTGACACACAGATAATGCTTAATCAGTACAACTATTATTATTATTACTATTATTATTGGAGGGGGAAGTAGTGGCACCTAGTTGTCCTGGTGCCTCAGTAGTCCTGTTTTTTTAAATGGAATATGTTAAGTGCTTCCTATGTGCCAGGCACTGTGCTAAGCACTGGGATAGAAACAAGCTAATCAGTTTGGACACTGTCCCTGTCCCACATGGGGCTCACAGTCTTAATCCCCATTTTATAGATGAGGTGCTCTATAGATGAGCCAAGGAGCAGCATGGCTCAGTGGAAAGAGCCTGGGCTTTGGAGTAAGAGGTCATGGGTTCGAATCCCGGTTCTGCCACATGTCTGCTGTGTGACCTTGGGCAAGTCACTTAACTTCTCTGAGCTTCAGTTACCTCATCTGTAAAATGGGGATTACGACTTTGAGCCCCACGTGGGACAACCTGATCACCTTGTATCCCCCTCAGCGCTTAGAGCAGTGTTTTGCACATAGTAAGCACGTAACAAATGCCATTATTATTATTATTATTACTATTATTATTATTATTATTATGAGGTAACTGAGGCCCAGAGAAGTGAAGTGTCTTGCCCAAGTGGCAGATAACTGGCAGCCCGGCGATTAGGACCCAAGTCCTCTAACTTTCAGGCCAATGCTCTTTCCTCGAGGCCATGCTACTTCTCTTGAATTTGGGCAGGTCACTTAACTTCTCTGGGCCTCAGTTACCTCATCTGTAAAACGGGGATTAGAACTGTGAGCCCCCTTGGGACAACCTGATTACCTTGCAACCTCCCCAGCACTTAGAACAGTGCTTTGCACATAGTAAGCGCTTAACAAATGCCATTATTATTATTAGAGAAGCATCGTGGCTCAGTGGAAAAGAGCACGGGCTTTGGAGTCAGAGGTCATGGGTTCAAATTCCGGCTCTGCCAATTGTCAGCTGTGTGACTTTGGGCAAGTCACTTAACTTCTCTGGGCCTCAGTTACCTCATCTGTAAAATGGGGATTAAGACTGTGAGCCCCCTGTGGGAAAACCTGATCACCTTGTAACCTCCCCAGCGCTTAGAACAGTGCTTTGCACATAGTAAGCGCTTAATAAATGCCATTTTTTTTTTTGAACACAGTTCTTGCCTCTTTGGGCGAAGCATTAGAAGAGAGACCTGTTTATTTGCTACAACCCACAAAGAGACAATCCCTTACCATCAGCAGTGCCATCTTTGACTGCAAAGTACCTGGAGGGACACCAGTTCAATGCATAGGTGTGACTGACCACCTAGAGGCAATCAATCAATCAATCGTATTTATTGAGCGCTTACTGTGTGCAGAGCACTGTACTAAGCGCTTGGGAAGTACAAGTTGGCAACATATAGAGACAGTCCCTACCCAACAGTGGGCTCACAGTCTAAAAAGCAGGAGGCTGGATTAGAAGATCTCCAGCTCTATCCCCATTTCTGATACTAGGCCTTTAAGAGGTGATATGGACGCTTGGAAGATATTGTTTTATTACAATTCGATGCTCTCGTGAGCTGGAGAGGGTGTGGTGATTTGTAAAATAATAACAATGGCATTTGTTAAGCGCTTACTCTGGGCCGAGCACTGTTCTAAGCACTGGGGGTAAAACCGAGAGACAATGAAGAGCCTCAAAGAGCTTTGGTCTCCCAAGGTCATTCGTCAATCAATCAATCAATCAATCAATCAATCGTATTTATTGAGCGCTTACTGTGTGCAGAGCACTGTACTAAGTGCTTGGGAAGTACAAGTTGGCAACATCTAGAGACAATCCCTACCCAACAGTGGGCTCACAGTCTAGAAGGGGGAGACAGAGAACAAAACCAAACATACTAACAAAATAAAATAAATAGAATAGATATGTACAAGTAAAATAAATAAACAAAGGCTTGAAAGCCTACTCCATCCCTTAAAAGCGGTCCACATCAATTTTTTTAAATATGTTATAATACTGACTGTAGCATTTGTTAAGCGCTTTCTATGTAACAAGCACTATATTAAGCACTAGGGGTAGATACAAGACCATCAGATGTGACACACAGTCTCTGTCCCACATGGGCATAGAGAAGCGGCATGGCTCAGTGGAAAGAGCACAGGCTTTGAGTCAGAGGTCATGGGTTCAAATCCCGGCTCCACCAATTGTCAACTGTGTGACTTTGGGCAAGTCACTTCACTCCTCTGGGCCTCAGTTCCCTCATCCGTAAAATGGGGATTAAGACTGTGAGCCCCCCCCGTGGGACAACCTGATCACCTTGTAATAATAATGATGGCATTTGTTAAGCGCTTACTATGTGCAAAGCACTGTTCTAAGCACTGGGGAGGTTACTGTAACCTCCCGAGCGCTTAGAACAGTGCTTTGCACATAGTAAGCGCTTAACAAATGCCATCATTATTATTATTATGAGACTCACAGGGAAGGAGTACAAGTACTTAATCCCCATTTTCCAGATGAGGAAACTGAGGCACAGAGACATTACCCAAGGTCACACAGCAGGCAAGTGGCAGAATTGGAATTAGAACCCAAGTCAATCAATCAATTGTATTTATTGAGCACTTACTGTGTGCAGAGCACTGTACTAAGTGCTTGGGAAGTACAAGTTGGCAACATGTAGAGACGGTCCCTACCCAACAGCGGGCTCACAGTCTAGAAGGGGAAGACGGACAACAAAACATCACATATTAACAAAATAAAAATAGAATAAATATGTACAGTTGTGGGACGGGTGAGCACGAGGCTCAGTGAGGAGGTGAGCGGCGGCAGAGGAGTGGTGATCAATCAGTGGTATTCGTTGAGCACTTACTTTTCATTCAATCGTATTTATTCAGCACTTACTGTGTGCAGAGCACTGCACTAAGCGCTTGGGAAGTACAAGTCCTCAGACTCCCGAGCCTGGGCTCTTTCTACCACTCAATAACATTTTGAGTGCTTACTGTATGCAGAGCACTAAATAATAATAGTAATAATAATTGTGTTATTTGTTAAGTGCTTACTATGTTCCAAGTACTGTTGGAGAAGCAGCATGGTATAGTGGCAAGTACACGGGCCTGGGAGTTATAAGGTCATGGGTTCTAATCCCGGCTCCGCCATTTGTCTGCTGTGTGACCTTGGGCAAGTCACTTCACTTTTTCTGTGCTTCAGTTACCTCATCTGTAAAATGGGGGTTGAGACTGTGATCCCCATGTGGGACAGGGACTGTGTCCAATCTCATTTATTTTATCCACCCAAGTGCTCAGGACAGTGCCTGGCACTTATTAAGCACTTAATAAAATACCATCATTATTAAGCACTGGGGCAGATGCAAGATAATCAGAGGAGCAGCGTGGCTCAGTGGAAAGAGCCCAGGCTTTGGAGTCAGAGGACCTGTGTTCTAATCCTAGCTCAACTCCGTACCTGCTGTGTGACCTTGGGCAAGTCACTTACCTTCTCTGTGCCTCAGTTCCCTCATTTGCAAAAGGGATTTATTATCGGTTCTCCCTTCTAGTAGACTGCGAGCCCCATATCAATCAGTCAATCAATCAATCATATTTATTGAGCACTTACTGTGTGCACAGCACTGTACTAAGCGCTTGGGAAGTACAAGTTGGCAACATATAGAGACGGTCCCTACCCAACAGTGGGCTCACAGTCTAGAAGGGGGAGACAGAGAACAAAACCAAACATATTAACAAAATAAAATAGAGTAGATATGTACAAGTAAAATAAATAGAGTAATAAATACATACAAACATATATACATATATACAGGTGCTGTGGGGAAGGGAAGGAGGTAAGGTTGGGGGGGAGGGGGAGGGAGAGGAGGGGGAGAGGAAGGACGGGGCTCAGTGTGGGAAGGCCTCCTGGAGGAGGTGAGCTCTCAGTAGGGCCTTGAAGGGAGGAAGAGAGCTAGCTTGGCGGATGGGCAGAGGGAGGGCATTCCAGGCCCAGGGGAGGACATGGGCTGGGGGTCGATGGCGGGACAGGCGAGAACGAGGCCTAACGGTGAGGAGGTGAGTGGCGTCAGAGGAGCGGAGGGTGCGGGCTGGGCTGGAGAAGGACAGAAGGAAGGTGAGGTAGGAGGGGGTGAGGGGATGGATGGACAGCCTTGAAGCCCAGGGTGAGGAGTTTGTGCCCGATGCGCAGATTGATTGGTAGCCATTGGAGATTTTTGAGGAGGGGAGTAACATGCCCAGAGCATTTCTGGACAAAGGCAATCCGGGCAGCGGCGTGAAGTACGGACTGAAGTGGGGAGAGACAAGAGGATGGGAGATCGGAGAGGAGGTTGATACAGTAGTCCAGACAGGATAGGATGAGAGCTTGAACGAGCAGGATAGTGGTTTGGATGGAGAGGGAAGGGCAGATCTTGGCAATGTTGCGGAGCTGAGACCAGCAGGTTTTGGTGACGGCTTGGATGTGAGGGGTGAACGAGAGAGCAGAGTCGCGGACGACACCAAGGTTGCAGGCTTGTGAGACGGGAAGGATGGTAGTGCTGTCAACAGTGAACGTATGGGACCTGATTATAATAATAATAATGATGGCATTTATTAAGCGCTTACTATGTGTAAAGCACTGTTCTAAGCGCTGGGGAGGTTACATAGAGAAGAAGCGTGGCTCAGTGGAAAGAGCTCTGGCTTTGGAGTCAGAGGTCATGGGTTCAAATCCTGGCTCCACCAATTGTCAGCTGTGTGACTTTGGGTAAGTCACTTCACTTCCCTGGGCCTCAGTTACCTCATCTGTAAAATGAGGATGAAGACTGTGAGCCCCCCGTGGGACAACCTGATCACCTTTTAACCTTCCTAGTGCTTAGAACAGTACTTTGCACATAGTAAGCACTTAATAAACGCCATAATTATTATTATTATAATCAGGTCCCACATGGGGCTCGCAGGCTACTAGAAGGGAGAACCGACAATAAATCCCTTTTGCAAATGAGGGAACTGAGGCACAGGGAAGGTAAGTGCCTTGCCCAAGGTCACACAGCAGGTACGTGGTTGAGCTAGGATTAGAACACAGATCCTCTGACTCTACTCTTTCCACTGGACCTCAATGCTTCTAAGCTACAAAGCCAGATACCCCACGGAAGGTCACAATTCCTCCAAGAGGCCTTCCCCAATTAAGCCCTTTTTTCCCCAACTCCCTCACCCTTATATACGCATGATCTGTGAGCTTTAAGCATTTGATAATCACCCCACCCTCAACCCCACAGAACTTATGTACATATCTCTAAATCACAGTTATAAATTCTTTATATTAATGTCTGTCCTTACCTCTAACTCTTTGTGGGCAGGGAGCGAGTTTGCTAACTGTTGTATTGTGCTCTCCCAAGCACTTAAGACAGTGCTGTGCACACAGTAAGCGCTCAATAAATACCACTGATTGTGGGACAACCTGATCAATAAATGCCATTATTATTATTATTATTAAGGAAAAGAAGAACATACTTTCTTCCTGCAGACGAGCCATGATCTGAACATCGGTGAGGTCCTGTAGTTTATACCCCATGGAGATGGAATCATCCTCCAGTTCTGAGGTGCTTAGTTCACTGTCTACAGATGACTGGTGGCTGAGGGGAGACCCCCTGGATGGAAAACCTAGAAAAAGAACACATTTGTTTTTATAAAAATCACACCTGAAAAACACCCAACCAACCACCACAGAGCCCTTTCAGGTTTCATTCCTTCTCCGAAGGCCACAGAAATCAAAATTCACCGACAATTTCACTCTATGAAATGAATGGTGAACTTCAGGATATTTTGTTAAAGGACAGTTAGTTAGGGCTGTTGGGGGTGTACGAAAAGGAGCACAGCCACTCCAAACATCTTCAAGTGACACATGAGTCACATGAAGAATAAATACAATTTAAGGAGGGAACGAGGGAACGAGGGAACGTAAAGCTGAAGTCTTAAAAACCGGACCAAAGTAGCAGTTTTTTTTTCCCTGCTGAATTGGTCTCATTCATTCATTCATTCAATTGTATTTATTGAGCACTTACTGTGTGCAGAACACTGTACTAAGCGCTTGGAAAGTACAGTTGGGTAACAGATAGAGACAATACCTACCCAACAATGGGCTCACAGTCTAGAAAGGAGAGATAGACAACAAAATAAAACAAGTAGTCTCTTTCCTCCCTCCCCTTCCTCTTGAAACAGAACATTTTGCTGGTTTCTCTTTGGTATCTTCAGATATCATTGAGGAATTCTGCATATGATTAACTTGAGAATGGAATCACTACAGGACAGGAGCAAATTCTAATGATAATAATAACTATATTATAATCATATAATTATAATTATGGTATTTGTTAAGCCCTTACTATGTTCCAGACTACTGTTCTAAGCGCTGGGGTAGATATAAACAAATCGGGTTGGACACGGTCCCTGCCCCATATGGGGCTCACAGTCTTGATCCACATTTTACAGATGAGGGGCAGAGAAGCAGCGTGGCTCAGTGGAAAGAGCCCGGGCTTGGGAGTCAGAGGTCATGGGTTCGAATCCCGGCTCTGCCACTTGTCAGCTGTGTGACTGTGGGCAAGTCGCTTCACTTCTCTGAGCCTCAGGGACCTCATCTGTAAAATGAGCCCCCCGTGGGACAACTTTATCGCCTTGTATCCCCCCCAGCGCTTAGAACAGTGCTTTGCACATAGTAAGCGCTTAACAAATGCCATCATTCTGGACTGTGAGCCTACTGTTGGGTAGGGACTGTCTCTATATGTTGCCAACTTGTACTTCCCAAGCGCTTAGTACAGTGCTCTGCACACGGTAAGCGCTCAATAAATACGATTGATTGATTGATCATTATTATTATCTATATAATAATATAATATATAATATAATATAAAATATAATAATATATTATTATTATTATCTATATGTTGCCAATTTGTACTTCCCAAGCACTTAGTACAGTGCTCTGCACATAGTAAGCGCTCAATAAATACGATTGATGATGATATTATTATTATTATTATTATGAGGGAACTGAGGCACAGAGATGTGAAATGACTCACCCAAGGCCACACAGCAGATAAGTGGCACAGCTGGAATTAGAACCTACACCCTTCTGGCTCCTGGGCCTGTGCTCTTTCCATACACCACAGTGCTTAGCCCAAGGAAGGATTAAGGGGAGGGCGGGGAGGGAGTTTAAAGGGTAGAAATTCTTCTTTTCTTTCCTCAAGAAACAGTGTGGGGCTAAAGTTTCTGCAGTATTCCCTGTGCCCTGCTGACCACTTCCGCCAAACAGCAGAGCTCTGGACAGCTGCTGTACGGATAGCGCTTAGTACAGTGCTCTGCACACAGTAAGCGCTCAATAAATACGATTGATGATGATGATGATGGTGATAGCACAGTCGCTCAACATCCGAGAGACAAGGTAGACTGTGAGCCCATTGTTGGGTAGGGACCGTCTCTACATTTGCCGACTCGTACTTCCCAAGTGCTTAGTACAGTGCTCTGCACACAGTAAGCGCTCAGTAAATACGACTGACTGACTGACTGAATGAACATATGTATGTATGTTTGTACATATTTATTACTCTATTTATTTTACTTGTATATATTTATTCTATTTATTTTATTTTATTAATATGCTTTGTTTTAATATGTTTGTATGTTTGTTTTAATATGTTTGTTTAATACGTTTTTGTTTTGTTTTGTCTCCCCCTTCTAGACTGTGAGCCCGCTGTTGGGTAGGGACCGTCTCTATATATTGCCAACTTGTACCTCCCAAGCGCTTAGTACAGTGCTCTGCACACAGTAAGCGCTCAGTAAATATGACTAACAATGAATATATGTATGTATGTTTGTATATATTTATTACTCTATTTATTTTACTTGTATATATTTATTCTATTGATTTTATTTTGTTAATGTTTTGTTTTAATATGTTTGTATGTTTGTTTTAATATGTTTGTTTAATACGTTTTTGTTTTGTTTTGTTTTGTCTCCCCCTTCTAGACTGTGAGCCCGCTGTTGGGTAGGGACCGTCTCTATATGTTGCCAACTTGTACCTCCCAAGCGCTTAGTACTGTGCTCTGCACACAGTAAGCGCTCAATAAATACGATTGAATGAATGAATACCAGCCAAAGGAATCACACATTTTCCTTTTCTTGGCTTTCTCACCCTCCGCTGCTTATGAGAAGCAGCGAGGCTTAGTGGAAAGAGCAAGGATTTGGGAGTCCGAGATCATGGGTTCTTAGCCCGGCTCCGCCACTGATCAGTTGTGTGACTTTGGGCAAGTCACTTGACTTCTCTGTGCCTCAGTTTCCTCATCTGTAAAATTAGGATGAAGAATGTGAGCCCCTTGTGGGACAACCTGATTACCTTCTATCTACCCCAGTACTTAGAACAGTGCTAGGCACATAGTAAGCGCTTAACAAATGCCATCGTCGTCATCATCATCACTGTAACCACTCACTTCTCCCAGTGAATTTGGGCAAGTCACTTGACTTCTCTGTGCCTCAGTTTCCTCATCTGTAAAATGGGGATGAAAACTGTAGGCCCCTCGTGGGACAACCTGATTATCTTCTACCTACCCCAGCGCTTAGAACAGTGCTCGGCACACAGTAAGCTTTCCAAACCCACAGAGTTGGTTAGAACAGATTAGAAAATGGAATCTATTTAGACTCCACTAATTTAGAATTTGTGATGATTCAGGCCACCCTTTCCTTTTCCTATTGCTTGTTGCATCCGAACTGCTCCACGATAAAGCAGAGCACTTATCGTATCCCCCCCTTGAGTACTGCATCAGTCTCCTTGCTGACCTCCCTCCTCCGAGCTGACCTCCCTTCTCCGTTCCACGTGTCACTCTGCTGCCCGGATCATTTTTCTGAAAACACATTCAGTGTCTTTCTCCCCACGCCTCAAAAAGCTCCATGCATTGCCCATTCACCTCTGCATCAAATGAAAACTCCTTTGCATCGGCTTTAAGGGGTTCATTTACCTCTCCTCCTCCTGTCTCACCTCTCGGGGCAACGTAACCTGCACACTCTGCTCCTCGAACGACCTGCTTCACTGTGCCTTGATTCCAACTGCGTTGCCAACTTGTACTTCCCAAGTGCTTAGTACAGTGCTCTGCACACAGTAAGCGCTCAATAAATACGACTGAATGAATGAATGAAAGAGCTTACCAAATGCCATCGTCATCATCGTCATCATCACTGTAACCACTCTCTTCTCCTGCTACACCCCTCCGTTCTTCTCCAGCCAAACGACCCGCTGTGCCTCATCCTCACCTCTCCCGCTATGTACTTCTTGCCTGTGCCCTCCCCACTGCCTGAAATCCCCTCTCCTTTCATAACTGACTGTCCACTTTACCCATCTCAAAGCTTGTTGTGGGCAGGGAATGTGTCTGTTGACTGTTAAAATGTCCTCTCCTAAGATTTTAGTACAGTGCTCTGCACACAGTAAGCACTCAATAAATACGACTGAATGACTGAAAGCTCTTCAGAGATTACACAGCCTCAGGACGCCTTCCTTGATTAATTTCTAAACTCCCCAAATGCCACTTAAGTACTTCCCCACCACCTATATCCTGAGTTCTCTCAACCCCCTGAAGACTTCCACGTATCTTATACGCCCCATTACTTAACTCATGTCCATATTAATAACAACAATGATGGCATTTATTAAGCACTTATTATGTGCGAAGCACTGTTCTAAGCACAGGGGAGGTTACACAGTTGTCCCACGGGGAGCTCACAGTCTTTAATCCCCATTTTACAGATGAGGGAACTGAGGCACAGAGAAGTTAAGTGACTTGCCCAAAGTCACACAGCTGACAACTGGCGGAGCCGGGATTTGAACCCATGACCTCTGACTCCAAAGCCCGGGCTCTTTCCACTGCGTCCATATTCCCCAGTCACAGGTCCTGGGTTCTAATCCCCGCTCCACCACGTACCTGCTGTGTGACCTTGGGTACTTAACTTTTCTATGCCTCAGCTCTCCCATCTGCAAAATGGGGATTCAATATTTGTTCTTCCTCCTTCTTAGGCTGCGAGCCCCAGGTGGGACCAGATTATCTCGTATCTACCCCAGCGCTTAGTACAGTGCTTGGCACCTAGTATGTCCTTAACAAATTATTATTATTGTTGCTTTAGTCTGTTTCCCTCACCAGAATGTAAAATCTTTTAGGCCCGGGATTGGGTCTACTAATCTGTGTTCTGATTATACTGGATCTGCCCCCGTGCTTAACAAATACCACAATCAAATGCTTAGTTCAATGTTCAGCACACAGCAGTATTCCATAAATACAAATGCAAGACTGATTAATCAGATCCAGAGCTGCAAACAAAAAGATCCACTAGGATAGAATTACATTTTCGTGGCAAGGTGATACCGAAGGCGACAGCCTACATTTAAGCACTCTAATAAATAAAACATGTTCAACATTACCTGCTCTTTCAGGTGTTAGTATTGCTTTATTGGTGATTTTAGAGAAGCTGGGAGCATTTAAGCCATTGTTATATGGGGTGAGTCTTGCGACGGAACTATAAGGAAAAGCCAAGGAAGCGGGTGAAGAGAAGAGACTCTTCCATCGGCTGGCTGTTATGAAATAGAAAAGAAAGGTTAGCTGGAAATGAGGTACTCATTTTTAGATTGAAAAATCAAAAAGGAAGGAGACAAATTCAATTAATTAGATCATATTTATTTCCCTCTTCTTCACTCAAGAACAAATGTGTGCATAAATCTAACATCATCAGCTTCTGCAGACAAATCAAAGTACATAGTGGCCTGAATTATCTCAAACTCGATTAGAAACCACTCAAAAGTATCCTGGAATACCACTTTAGGAGGTGTTTACAATTCTGAAAGACTTTGCACTCTTAGGGCATAGGAACTTAAAAATGAATTGAGAGGAATCTAGCTCTATTCATTAAAATTGAGAACTGCTCTGCAAAACCATGACATTCAGTCATTCAATCGTATTTGCTGAGCGCTTACTGTGTGCCGAGCACTATACTAAGTGCTTGGGAAATACAAGTTGGCAACATATGGAGATGGTCTCTACCCAACAACGGGCTCACAGTCTAGAAGGGAAAGACAGACAACAAAACAAAACATGTGGACAGGTGACAAACATGTGGACAGGTGGATGACATGGATTATACTATGAGTTATCACAGAACCAAAATGATCAGCCCTAGAAAACTGCATTGCAAGATGGCCACCAAACCACTATTAATCTTTGAAGTCCCCCCAGTTCCCCTAAAAAAGGGCTTTTTGTACAAAAATCAAAGTTAAATGAAATGTACTTTTACTTCAGGCGGAAAAATCGGACAAATAAAGGGGGTTGGTTCACTCAATTGTATTTATTGAGTGCTTAATATGTGCAAAGCACCGTACTAAGCGCGTGGCCTTCCCATCCTCAATAAACATTTGAAAAAAACAGTATACTTCCAAATCCTAAGAAACGTGGGCTGAACCTGTGAGAAAAGAGCTTGGGGGAAGAGTAATCAATGTCAGCATTATCCTGTGAGTTTGTCCGAGTGGAGGAAAGCTAATCCAAGACCAGGAAGAGGTGCTGCAACTATCTCTGTTGTACTGTACTTTCTCAAGAGCTTATTACAGTGCTCTACACACAGCAAGTGCTCAATAAATGCCATTGATTGATTGATGGATTGATAATTGCTGTCATACAGACATTTGCTGCCATAAGGACATAACTTTAGTCAGAGGTCACACCTCCTCCAAGAAGCCTTCCCTGATTAAGCTGTCTTTTAATAATAATAATAATAATGATAATGACATTTATTAAGTGCTTACTATGTGCAAAGCACTGTTCGAAGGGCTGATAATAATGATGGTATTTGTTAAGCGCTTACTATGTGCAAGGCACTGTTCTAAGCACTGGGGAGGTTACAAGGTGATCAGGTTGTCCCACAGGGCGCTCACAGTTTTAATCCACAGATGAGGTAACTGAGGCACAGAGAAGTGAAGTGACTTGCCCAAAGTCACACAGCTGACAGTTGGCGGAGCCGGGATTGGAACCCATGACCTCTGACTCCAAAGCCCGGGCTCTTTCCACTGAGCCACGCTGCTTCTCTGTGAATATCTGATATTCACTCCACCTTCAACCCCACAACACTTATGTACATGTCAATAAATTATTATGAATTACTTATTCATATTAATGTCTGTCTCCCCCTCTGGACTGTAAGCTCACTATTGGCAGGGAATGTATCTGTCAATTCTGTTGTATTGTATTCTCCCAAGTGTTTAGTACAATGCTCTGCACACAGTAGCATTCAATAAATACCACTGATTAACTGATTGGTTAACAAGTTTTAATTTAGAGTGAGTATCATACTATCAATCAATGATATCTTTTGACCTCAGTTGCCTCTGTTTGCTTAAAGAAGTTTACGCTCTTAAAAAATTGATTTTCAACTCACCACTTGGGTAGGGGTTATGAATGGCGGGGGTAAATTAAATGCACAGACAATCCATAAATCTCATTTGTGCCTCGAGTTTCAAGTGAGAAGACCCCTCTTCACACACAGCAGTTATTAGGCACAGTCAAGCAAAATCGCAAACGATAGAGCACAGCAGTGAACAACTGCGACACGGGAGCAGAAGACAGATCAGAGCTGCGATGACAACTGTGATGCAGAGGCTGCAGGAAGGTCGTGACACTGAGAGGGGGTGACGAAAACACCATCAGGGTAAAAAAAAACGCAACAATGCAGAGGAGAAATCCTTACAAGCATACAGTCCTATCAATCACAGCTGAACTCATGATCGACATCTCACCATCTGAAGGGTCAACTTCCAACTCAAAGGATAGCTATATAGTAAGCACAGGACACGTATTAACAAGCCAAAAATATCCGTAAGTGCTCACTAAATATGCCTGATCATAACTGTAGTAGTAATAATAATAATAATAATGAATAATTTCAGTATTTGTTAAGTGCTTACAGTGTGTCAGGCACTCTACTTAGCGCTGGGGTGGATACAAGCAAATAGGGTTGGCTACAGTCCCTGTCCCACGTGGGGCTCAGAGTCTCAATCCCCATTTTACAGAGGAGGAAACTGAGGCACAGAGAAGTAAAGTTACTCGCCCAAGGTCACACAGCAGATAAGTGGTGGAGCTGGGATTAGAACCCATGACCTTCTGGCTCTCAGGCCCATGCTCTATCCACTATGCCGTGCTGCTTCTCTATATTTATCCATTGTGGTGTTATGATTAATCCAAGAAGGTAGCATGAATGTCTGAGGCTAGAAGATCAAGCTGAGATGCTCATTGGATCCCACATTGGTGAGGAAGGACCACAAGGAGGGCGAAATCGACACTCTACGTAGCCCCAACCATCCCTCAGGCCTCCGTCAAAGATGGAATACCGGGAAGTGGACTCTTGGTCTGATTTAGTGTGGTGTTTTTCGCACGTTCCTCCTTCAGACATTTCACATGCGTGGAAGACAAGCGGTAAAATAGATCCATTCATTCATTCAATCATATTTATTGAGCGCTTACTGTGCGCAGAGCACTGTACTAACTGCTTGGGAAGTACAAGTTGGTAACATATAGAGACGGTCCCTACCCAACAGCGGGCTCACAGTCTAGAAGGGGGAGACAGACAATAAAACAAGACATATTAACAAAATAAAATAAATAGAATAAATATGTACAAGTATTATAAATAAATAGAGTATTAAATATGTACAAACATATATACATATATACAGGTGCGGTGGGGGGGGGGATGGGGAGCGGGAGGAGAGGGAGAGGAAGGGGGGGGCTTTGTTCTGACGATTTTGACACCTGTCTACATGTTTTGTTTTGTTGTCTGTCTCCCCCCTCTAGACTGTGAGCCTGTTGTTGGGTCGGGACCATCTCTATCTGTTGCCAAATTGTACTTCCCAAGCGCCTAGTACAGTGCTCTGCACACAGTAAGCGCTCAATAAATAAGACTGAATGAATGAATGGATTCTTTTCCCTTCGTCAGCCTCCTGAGGGGAAGGAATCGACCAACAGTAAAATAAAGCAGACTGTAAAAGCCTTATAGATCCTTCTGGACTGTGAGCCCGCCTTCTAGACTGTGAGCCCGCTGTTGGGTAGGGACCGTCTCTATATGTTGCCAACTTGGACTTCCCAAGCGCTTAGTACAGTGCTCTGCACACAGTAAGCGTTCAATAAATACGATTGAATGAATGAATTAATGAATCCTGAGCCCCCTGGGCTAGGTCAGATGAGCACGAAACCAAATTTAGTGGCATGGGAAAATTCCCTTCCTCGATTCACCTATGCCCATTTCGGTGGGGGTATGGAGAATGTCAGGATGTCGGGGTCCCTTGTGATGATGAAACCCCTGAGCTTCATCCTCAATCCTGATCTATTAGACTCTTCCTTGCAAGGTGGCACCAAAGGCTTATGGAGGAAACTTGCAAGTTCCCCCCAAGCAAAGTTCCAGCCACTTGAGTGTCAGTCACTCAATCGTATTTATTGAGCGCTCACTGTGTGCAGAGCACTGTACGAGGGGCTTGGGAGAGTACAGTATGACAGTAAACAGACACATTCCCTGCCCACAATGAGCTTACAGTCTAGAGGGGAAGACAGACATTAATCAATCAATCAATCGTATTTATTGAGCGCTTACTGTGTGCAGAGCACTGTACTAAGTGCTTGGGAAGTACAAGTTGGCAACATATAGAGACAGTCCCTACCCAAGAGTGGGCTCACAGTCTAGCCCACAGCCACATATCTAAATTGCAGATATGTACATAAATGCTGTGGGGCTTCTAGACTGTGAGCCTGTTGTTGGGTAGGGACCGTCTCTATATGTTGCCGACTTGTACTTCCCAAGCGCTTAGAACAGTGCTCTGCACACAGTAAGCGCTCAATAAATACGACTGACTGAATGAATGAATAAAGGGAGCAAGTCAGGGAGATGTAAAAGGGAAAGGGAGAAGATGAATTCAATTAATCAATGGTATTTATTGAGTGCTTGCATTGTACACAGTACTGTACTAAGTGCTTGGGAGAGTCCAGTATAAGAGTTAGTAGACACATTCCCTACCCACAACACATCTGAACCCTCCTCCTAAACCTGTCCCTCTCCAAATGCGGCTATTTGAAAGAACTAACGTTGCATCAGCTATCCTATTTTTACACAGGACATGTTTGGAGGGCTTAGTCAGGAAAGGCCTGTTGGAGGAGATATGCCTTTAATAACGCTCTGGGCATGTTACTCCCCTCCTCGAAAATCTCCAGTGGCTACCAATCAACCTACGCATCAGGCAAAAACTCCTCACTCTCGGCTTCAAGGCTGTCCATCCCCTTGCCCCCTCCACCTCCCCTCCCTTCTCTCCTTCTCCAGCCCAGCCCGCACCATCCGCTCCTCTGCCACCGCTAACCTCCTCACTGGGCCTCGTTCTCGCCTGTCCCGCCGCCGACCCCCAGCCCACATCATCCCCCTGGCCTGGAATGCCCTCCCTCCCCACATCCCCCAAGCTAGCTCTCTTCCTCCCTTCAAAGCCCTACTGAGAGCTCACCTCCTCCAGGAGGCCTTCCCACACTGAGCCCCCTTCTTCCTCTCCCCCTCGTCCCCCTCCTCCCCATCACCCCGTCTTACCTCCTTCCCCTTCCCACATCACCTGTTTATATGTTTGTACAGATTTATTACTCTATTCATTTTACTTGTACATATTTACTATTCTCTTTATTTTGTTAATGATGTGCACCTAGCTTTACTTCTATTTATTCTGATGACTTGACACCTGTCCACATGTTTTGTTTCATTGTCTGTCTCCCCCTTCTAGACTGTGAGCCCGCTGTTGGGTAGGGACCGCCTCTATATGTTGCCAACTTGTACTTCCCAGGCGCTTAGTACAGTGCTCTGCACACAGTAAGCGCTCAATAAATACGATTGAATGATTGAATAAATGAAAGCTTTAAAGAAGGGGACAGTAATTGTCTGCAGGGAGTGAGGAGGGAGGCAGGATGTGGGCAGGGGGTCAGCAGTGAGATAGACGAGCCTGAAGTACAGTGAGAAGGTTGGCATTACAAGAGCGGGGTGTGTGGGCTGGGCTGGAGTAGGAGAGTGGTCAACAGCATGGCAATGCTGCGGCCGGTCATGGGATGACCAGGTGACTGCCAGTGGCTGCCTGTCAACCTACGAGTCAAGCAAAAACTCCTCACTCTTGGCTTCAAGGCTGTCCATCCATCCCCTCGCCCCCTCCTTCCTCACCTCCATTCTCTCCTTCTCCAGCCCAGCCTGCACCCTCCGCCCCTCTGCCGCCGCTAACCTCCTCACTGGGCCTTGTTCTCGCCTGTCCCGCCGTCAATCCCTGGCCCACATCCTTCCCCTGGCCCGGAATGCCCTCCCTCTGCCCATCCACCAAGCTAGCTCTCTTCCTCCCTTCAGAGCCCTACTAAGAGCTCACCTCCCCCAGCAGGCTTTCCCAGACTGAGTCCCCTTTTTCCTCTCCTCCTCCCCATCCCCTCCGCCCTACCTCCTTCCCCTCCCCACAGCACTTGTATATATTTGTACAGATTTATTACTCTATTTTACTTGTACATATTTACTATTCTATTTATTTTGTTAATGATGTGCATATGGCTTTAATTCTATTCTGATGATTTTGACACTGGCTATTGAGGGGAATGGAGTGTTGTCTTTTTAAAAAAAAAATTGTAATTCTAATGGAAAAAAGGGGAGGTCATTAGAATTACTGTTTAAAAATTCCGGTAGACATCAGATTTTGAATTTTAGAAGTGTCGGGTTCATTTTAGCTTCTCACTTTACGATTCACATACATCATCTGCCTAGCAACTGTTGTCAGAGATATCACTCCTTTCCAGTGTCTGCAAATGATGCACGCAAATAGATAAACAACCCAGATCTCTGCTGGCATCCAGAGAAATGTGGAGGCAACCACACTTAATTTAAGGTCTCTGACTTCAGTGTCAAACCACTCAAGATTAGAGAAAGAAAAATACTCCCTTGTGTACATATCATTACACTCTTCCATATCTCCTGTGTGTAATTGATTTTAATGTCTTTATCCCCCTCCACACTGTAAGATCCTTATGAGCACGTATCGTGTTGAGAAACTCTACTGCATTGTATTCTCCCAAGAGCTGAACAAATACCACTTATTGATTAATAAACACACACAATAATAATAATAACAACAATAACAATAATAATAATAACAATGGCATTTATTAAGCACTTACTATGTGCAAAGCACTGTTCTAAGAGCTGGGGAGGTTACAAGGTGATCAGGTTGCCCCACAGGGGGCTCACAGACTTAATCCCCATTTTACAGATGAGGTAACTGAGGCACAGAGAAGTTACGTGACTTGCCCAAAGTCAAACAGCCGACAATTGGCAGAGCCGGGATTTGAACCCATGACCTCTGACTCCAAAGCCCGGGCTCTTTCTACTGTGCCACGCTGCTTCTCACAAACACACACACGTGCACGCGATAAGCAAAAATTCAACAGCAGGTGTCATTCAGTCATTCAATCAAATTTATTGAGCGTCCACTGCAGAACACTATACTAGGTGCTTGCAAAATACAACAACAGACATATTCTCTGCCCACAACGAGCTTGTCGGTAACCTAAGGAACTAAAGCGCCAAAATGGACATCTCCACGAACAAAGAATTTGACATTTTAAAATGCTCAAACCACCTGAGAATCAGTTACTCATTCAACACTCAATTCCCCACACCTCCCGGAGCTTATGTTCGTAACTTCACGCTCTACTTCTTCATTTTACCTGCAATTTTTTGTAGTGTCTGACTTTCCCTAGTAGATTTTCAGGTTCCCGAGGGCAGGGACCAATTTATTGAGAGCTTACTGTGTGCAGAGCAGTAATATTAAGCACTTGGGAGAGTACAACAGAATTGGTAGACGTTCCCTGCCCAAAGCAAACTTACAATCTAGAGGGGGAGACAGGCAGTAATGTTAATTAATTAAGGCTATGTATATAAATGCTAGGGGGCTGAGGCTGGGGTGAATATCAAGTGTTAAAGGATTCAGATCTAAGTGCGGAGACAATGCGGAAGGGAGAGAGAGCTGGGGAAAAGAGGGCTTAATTGGGGAAGGCGTCTTGGAGGACATGGGACCCTCATAGGGCTAAAGGCGGGAAGAGGGATAGTCTGGAGTAGATGAAGGGGGAGGAAGTTCCAGCCCAGTGGGATAACTCTGGAAAGGGGTCGTCAGTGAGATAGAAGAGATCAAAGCACAGCGAGCAAGCTGGCACTAGAGGAGCAAAGCGTGTCGGAGATCAGTGAAGTAAGAAAGGAGGGGGCGAGCCGATTGAGTGGTTTAAGTTTCTGTTTGATGCGGAGGTGGATGGGCAATCACTGGGAGTTTCTGTGGAGTGAGGAGAAGTGGAGCGAACGGTTTTATAGAAAAATAATCCGAGCAGCAGATGAAATATGAACTGGAGTGGGGAGAGGCTGGGGGCTGGGAGGTCAACAAGGAGGCAGTCAAGGTGGAATAGGATAAGAGCTTGGATGTGTCCAGCAACAGTTTGGATGGAGAGAAAAGGGCAAGTTTTAGCAATGTTGTAAAGGTAGAACCAATAGGCTTTGATGACATTGAATATGTGGGTTGAATGAAAGAGATGAGTCGAGGATAATGCTTAGGTTACATGGCTTGTGAGACAGGAAAGGGGGTGGTTCTGTCTGCAGTGATGGGAAAGACAGGGGGAGGACAGGGTTTGGGTGGGAAGACAAAGAATTCTGTTTTGAAGGTTTTAAGTTTGAGGTGTTGGAGGGACCTCCAAGTAGAGATGCCCTGAAGGCAGGAGGAAAAGAGAAGGGAGACTGGAGGGCCGGGGTGGGGGGATCAAGGAGTAAATTGGAGGATAAGAAGTGGAGGCAGTGGGTGTAAACCCACTAAGGGAGTTTGGAGAGGAAAGACAGAAGGAAGATGGGGTGATAACTGGAGGGAAATGCGGGGTCAAGGGTCTTTCTTAGGTTAGGCGATTCATGAGCATGTTTGAAAGCAGTGGGGAAGAAGTCATGGGAGAGTTTAATAGTTGAAGATGGTAGTCAGGGAGCAAAGAAGGGAGGGGGAAAGTGTTTTAAGAAGGTGCCAAGGGATGGGAACAGAGGCACAGGTAGAGGGGATAGATTTTAAGAGGATGCAGGAGATGAACTCTTGAGATGCTGCTGGGAAAGATGGTAGAGTCAAAGAAGGGGCACGAGGAGGGAGGAACTGGAGAAGGGCAGGGCAGATTTTATGGTAACCATATCTGATAGTGTCAATTTTATCAATAAAGTAGGTGGCCAAGTCGTTAGAGAATTAGAGAAGCATCATGGCATAGTGGATAGAGCCTGGGCCTGGGACTCAGAAGGTCATGGGTTCTAATCCTGTTCCGTCACTTGTCTGCTGTGTGACTTTGGGCAAGTCACTTCACTTCTCTGGGCCTCAGTTCCCTCATCTGTAAAATGGGGATTTGAAACTGTGAGCCCCACTTTGGACAGGGACTGTGTCCAACCCGATGTGTTTGTTTCTACCCCAGTGCTTAATACAGTGAGTCACACATAGTAAGTGCTTAATAACCACTATTACTATTATTAGAGGCAAAAGATGGGGGGGCAGGGGGTTTGAGAAGGGAGTTAAACATCTGTGACAACCGGAGAGGGCAACGGGCATGGGAGCCAACGAGGCTGCAGAAATAATGTTATGGCGTGGAGGAGCGGACAGAGTAAAGGCAGGTGAGGATGAGATTCAGATAGACAAGGTTGGCCTGATGTCTGGATTTCCACCAACACTCCACAGCTTGTGCACAGGAGCGAAAGAAGCAGGCTTAAGAGGTGGCAGTGTGGTCTAGTGGATATAGCATGGGTCTGGGTTCTAATCCTGCCTTCACCACTCGTCTGCTGTGTGCCCTTGGGCAAGCAACTTAACTTCTCTCTGTCTCAGTTTCTGCAACTGAAAAGTGGGGATTAAGCCTGTAATTCCCACGTGGGACAGGGACGGTGTACAACATAATTAACTTGTATCTACCCCAGTGCTTAGTGCAGTGCCTGGCACATAGTAAGTGCTTAACAAATTCATTCAATCGTATTTATTGAGTGGCTTACTGTGTGCAGAGCACTGTACTAAGGGCTTGGGAAGTACAAGTTGGCAACATATAGAGACAGTCCCTACCCAACAGCGGGCTCACAGTCTAGTATTTTTATTATTATTAAGCACTCGAATACCACTGACTGAGCTGTTGTTGCAGTACTGAGGATAGTTTGGGTGGAGCCAACCACATGCTCTTGTTTGGGTCCGAGTGCGGTATGTGGAAGAGAATTGGGCTAAGAATTCATTAGCAGGAGTCAACACCACTTTTTTATGGCATTAAACGTTTACTAGGTGTTAAACACAGTTCTAAGCGTTGGGGTAGAGACCCAAGTGAATTACACTGGACGCAGTCCCTCTCCCATGTGGGGCACAGTTTAAGCACTTAGCACAGTGCTCTGCACACAGTAAGCGCTCAGTAAATACGATTGAATTGAAAGAATGAATAAGTAGGAGGGAGAAGTGAGCCATTGTTGGTTTGGGTACTGGGAGTGGGTGTGAGGTCTTTTCCATTTTCTTGTGAAAAGGGGAAAAGCGAGACCCCGAATTCACACCCAGGTGCCCTCTGCACACCAGACAACTCAGGGCTAGAAAGGAGCAGGACGATCAGAATTAGCACGGCCTAATGGACAGAGCCCGGGCCGAGTCAGAAGGTCATGGGTTCTAATCCTGCCTCCACCGTCTGTCTGCTGTGTGACCTTGGGCAAGTCACCTCACTTCTCTGGGCCTCAGTTCCCTCACCTGTAAATGGGGATTAAGACTCTGAGCAGCGTGGCTCAGTGGAAAGAGCCTGGGCTTTGGTCAGGGGTTCAAATCCTGGCTCTGCCAATTGTCAGCTGTGTGACTTTGGGCAAGTCACTTCACTTCTCTGGGACTCAGTTACCTCATCTGTAAAGTGGGGATTAAGACTGTGAGTCCCCCGTGGGACAACCTGATCACCTTGTAACCTCCCCAGCACATAGTAAGCGCTTAATAAATGCCGTTATTATTATTATTAATAGAGATTGTGTCCAACCTAATTATCTTCTATCTACCCTAGTGTTTAAAACAGTGTCTGGCACCTATTAATCACATACCACCATACTTATTATTACTATTACTATCCCAGCAAGACTAGACTGTGAGTCCATTGTTGGATAGGGACCGTCTCTATATGTTGCCAGTTTGTACTTCCCAAGCGCTTAGTACAGTGCTCTGCACACAGTAAGCGCTCAATAAATAGGATTGAATGAATGAATGAATGAATATGTGGACAGGGGCTGCTGTTTCGGGAGGCAATGCAACATCACCAGATGGTCACTTACCGATTCCCACCTCTGAGTCTGAGTGGGGAAATCTCCCCACTGGTAGATTTCCTCCACGGGGAAATCTGCGTCACCTCTGCATTTGGATTTGTATTCTTCATTCACTCCACCCTCAGTCCACAGCAATTAGGTTCATATCTCTAGTTAATTCATTTCTATTAACATCCGCCTCTCCCCATTAGACTGTAAGCTCCTTGTGGGCAGGGAATGAGTCTGCCACCTCTGTCAAAGTGTACTCTCCCAAGTGCTCAGTCCAGTGGTCTGCCCAGAGTAAGCACTGAATAAATACAATTGAGTGATTGACCAATACTTCGATTCATTCATTCAATCATACTTATTGAGCGCTTACTGTGTGCAGAGCACTGTACTAAGCACTTGGGAAGTACAAGTTGGCAACATATAGAGATGGTCCCTACTCAACAACGGGCTCACAGTCTAGAAGGGGGAGACGGACAACAAAACAAAACATGTAGACAGGTGTCAAAACCGTCAGAATAAAGAGAGCTATAGCTTCGATACCACTGGGGTAAGAAGGCGACTTCAAAACAAGGTCCGTCCAGCCCGTGACTCAGAGTGTGGCCTTCATCAGGGTCTACGGACTCACCCGGTGCTATCGCCGCAACTCTATCCCAAGTCAGCCCTCTTTCCTGAGCCATAACTGTTCTCCTCATGACGGAGTGCCCCGAGCTAAAGGACTGTGGCATTTGTTAAGCCCTATATTCATTCATTCAATCACATTTATGGAGCGCTTACTGTGTGCAGAGCATTGTACTAAGCGATTGGGAAGTACAAGTCGGCAACATATAGAGATGGTCCCTACCCAACAACGGGCTCATATATACCAACCCCTGTACTAAGATATGAGGCAGAAACAACACAATCACATATCAGGCACAGTTCCTGTCCCACATGGGGCTCACGGTCTTGAGAAGCAGCATGGCGCAGTGGAAAGAGCACGGGCTTTGGAGTCACAGGTCATGGGTTCAAATCCCAGCACTGCCAATTAGCTGTGTGACTTTGGGCAAGTCACTTAACTTCTCTGGGCCTCAGTTCCCTCAACTGTAAAACAGGGATGAAGACTGTGAGCCCCCTGTGGGACAACCTGATCACCTTGTAACCTCCCTAGCGCTTAGAACAGTGCTTTGCACATAGTAAGTGCTTAATAAATGCCATCATCATCACTGTACTAATCACTTGGGAAGTACGAGTAGGCACCATATAGAGACGGTTCCTACCCAACAGCGGGCTCATATATGCCAACTGCTGTGCTAAGATCTGAGGCAGAAACAATACAATAACATATCGGGCACAGTCCCTGTCCCACGTGGGGCTCACAGTCTTGAGAAGGAGGCAGGACAGTTATTCATTCCCAATTTACAGGTGGGGAAACCGAGGCACAGAGAAGTGATTAGCCCAAGGGCACTCAGGTGGCCGGAGGCAGAGCTCGGATTAGAAATTGACTGTCCTAACTCCTAGTCCTGAACGCTTTCCTCTACGCTGTGCTGCTCCTCAATAATTATAGTAAAGGAAGAGGACAGAAAACGGTACAGTTTGCATAAAAGTAGATATCTCTAGCTATATATAGATATGTGTATACACATACCACAACCAAAGCATTGAAAAGCAGCGTCCAAACCATCTAGAAGAAACATCAAACTCCTTGGAAATGAAAAGAAATCAGCAGGGAGCTCAGTGATAACATCAGGGCTGCCCTACTGGAAAAAGAAACTCCGGTTAGGAGGATCACTGTTACAGAGCAGAGACGTGATCTGACATGATCTGGTTTGCCTTGCAGCAAATGACAAGTTAAAATGCTATTTCATTCATTCATTCAATCGTATTTATTGGGCGCTTACTGTGTGCAGAGCATTGCACTAAGCTATTTGCAATAAGACAGGAAATGCATCCCCATTTCCTCTTCTCCCGCTCCCTTCCACGTCACCTTTGCATTTGGATTTCTACTTTTTATTCACTCCACCCTCAGTCCGCAGCAATTAGGCCCACATCTCTAATTTATTCATCTCTACTACCACCCATTCGACTGCAAGCTCCTTGTGGGCAGGGAATGGGTATGCCAATTCTGTTGTACTCTCCCAAGCACTCAGTATTCATTCATTCATTCAATTGTATTTATTGAGCACTTATTGTGTGCAGAGCACTGTACTAATCAATCAATCATTTATTGAGCTCTTACTGTGTGCAGAGCACTGTACTAAGCGCTTGGGAAGTACAAGTAAATGGGAAGTAAAAATCAGCAACATATACAGACAGTCCCTACTCAACAACAGACTCACAGGCTAGAAGGGGGAGACAGACAACCAAACAAAATAAGTAGACAGGTGTCAATACTAACAGAATAAATAAATACAGTGCTCTGCACACAGTAAACGCTGAATAAATATGATTGAGTGATTGGCCAATACCTCACCGGTCCTCTGGATCATAATAAAGCCTGTGATGGGAGTCTGGTCAATGCAGTTGATGAGATTGAAGGATGAACTAAAACCCGGGATGTTTTAGTCATCGCCGGAGAAGTTCTGTGACTCTGGGGGTACTATCACAGCACCTCTGATGAGGGTGGATTAAAACCCTCATCAAAGACCAAGAGGGAATTGTATACAAGTCGGGGGCTCACAGCAATGAACTCCTGAACCTGTCTTCCACCACAGAGGAAGAAGTTCTTCAAAGCAAAAAAGCAGCATGGCCTGGTGGAAAGTGCATGGGCCTTGAAATCAGAGGAACTGGGTTCTAAACCCGGTTCTGCCACATGTCTGCTATGTGACCTTAGGCAAGTGACTTTATGTCTTTTTGCCTCGGTTCCCTCATCTATAAAATGCAGATTAAAACTGTGAGTCCCATGTGGGTCATTCTACCATTCTACACATTCTACTATAATACTATTCTACTATTCTATTTATTTTGTTAATGATGTGCAGCTAGCTTAATTTCTATTTATTCCAATGACTTGACACCCGTCCACATGTTCTGTGTCGTTGTCTGTCTCCCCCTTCTAGACTGTGAGCCCGTTGTTGGGTAGGGAGGGACCGTCTCTATATGTTGCCAACTTGTACTTCCCAAGCACTTTGTATAGTGCTCTGCACACAGTAAGCGCTCAATAAATATGACTGAATGAATGAATGACAGGGACTGACTTGATTACCTTGTATCTACCCTAGAGCTTAGTACAGTGCCTGGTATATAGTATGTGCTTAACAGATACCATCAAAAAAGCCAGAGAGAGGAGACATGAATTTTGCCCCAACTTTTGAGGAAACGAGTTTTGCAGTCACAGCTTTGGAGAACTGAAACGCGCGTGCATTTCTGATGGCAGAAATCTACAAGCCTGGAGGTCACCGAGTCCTCAGTCTGTGAAAGTTTTTCCATTGCAGCCATTCATTCATCCACTCATTCAGTCGGATTTATTAAGCGCTTGCTGTGTGCAGATCAGCAATGTACTAAGTGCTTGGGAAAGTATAATATAACAATAAACAGTGACATTCCCTGTCCACAACAAGCTCACCGTCTAGAGCGGGGGAGACAGACGTCAATATAAATAAATAAAATGACATATATACATAAGTTCTGTGGGGCTGGGAGGGGGGAAGAGCAAAGGGAGCAAGTCAGGGGCCTCTTGGAGGAGATGCCACAAGGCTTCCAAGATGCCACCATAATCGTCACTTTCGAGAAAACCATCAATTACAGAGACTAAAGGAAAAATCAAAAAGACCATTTTTCTGGTTGGAAAAATCCAGAGTTCTGAACCAGC
This sequence comes from Tachyglossus aculeatus, assembly GCF_015852505.1. NCBI lineage: Eukaryota > Metazoa > Chordata > Mammalia > Monotremata > Tachyglossidae > Tachyglossus > Tachyglossus aculeatus. Next base: position 130,574,371 of record NC_052067.1, on the reverse strand, counting down.
TACTGAAGAACATTGGTGCAAATTAGGGACACCTTGATATACACATGAAAAGCAGGGAAAGCAACAGCAAGACCCCTAAACCACACTCAATGAATTTTCAAAAGCAGCTGACCCAACAGCCACAGTGCTCTAAAACCTGCTACACAAATTCAGCAATCCACAGAAGTGTGGCCTAGTGGAAAGTGCATGATTATGCGTGTCAGAGGTCATGGGTTCTAATCTCAGCTTCGCCACTCACCCACTGTGTGATCTTGGGCAAGACACTTAACTTCTCTGTGCCTCAGTTACCTCATCTGTAAAATGGGGATTAAGACAGAGCCCTATGTGGGACATGGGCTGTGTCCAACCCGATTAGCTGGTACCTAACCAAGTGATGATGATGGCACTATTAAGTGCTTACTATGTGCAAAGCGCTGCTCTAAGAGCTGGGGAGGTTACAAGGCTATCAGGTTGTCCCACGGGGGGCTCACAGTCTTAATCCCCATTTTACAGATGAGGTCACTGAGGCACAGAGGAGTTAAGTAACTTGCCCGAAGTCACACAGCTGACAGTTGGCAGAGCCGGGATTTGAACCCATGACCTCTGACTCCAAAGCCCGGGCTCTTTCCAGTGAGCCACACTGCTTCTCAGCAGCTTAGTGCTCATGACAGTGCTTAGTGCTTAGTGCAGTGCCTGGTACATAGTAAATGTTTCACAAAAACCATAAAAAAAGATTCTTAGTCGTACTTGAAGGAACCCTATTCGACATGAGCTGGAAAACTGGGGGCCCAGGACCACGCTACCCCAAGAGCCCTGATATCTGGGGTAGACCAGAGGAAGGAAGCAGAGACTGAAAAAAATACTAGAGAGAGAAATGGCTCGACCTGTTTTCGAACTTCTTTTCGCCTGGACCAGTTTCTCCAAAATAGTTGAGTTGAGGCCCTGACTGCTGCTACCCAAAGTATAGGCAATCAGGGGTTTGGTAGAGAAGTCCCAGTTGCAGACAGTGAAGCAGTGGGAAAGAAAATAGTCAATTATACACCGGACACTCTGTTCATTCCTTGTTATCCGTGGGGAATGGACTCATAATAATAATAATAATGATGATGATGGTATTTTTTAAGTGCTTACTATGTGCAAAGCACTGTTCTAAGCGCTGGGGAGGTTACAAGGTGATCAGGTTGTCTCACTGGGGGTTCACAGTTTTAATCCCCATTTTACAGATGAGGTAACTGAGGAACAGAGAAGTTAAGTGACTTGCCCAAAGTCACCCAGAGCCAGGATTTGAAACCATGAGCTCTGACTCCAAAGCCCGTGCTCTTTCCACTCAGCCACGCTGCATTTTCCCAAATAGCCTCTCTTTCATGGATCAGGCCGATTTGAGCCCAAAACCTCTGCCTCCAAAGCCCGTGCTCTTTCCACTGAGCCACGCTGCATTTTCCCAAGTAGCCTCTCTTTCATGGATCAGGCCGATTTGAACCCAAAACCTCTGACTCCAAAGCCCGTGCTCTTTCCACTGAGCCATGCTGCATTTTCCCAAGTAGCCTCTCTTTCATGGATCAGGCCAAAGGAAGAAAACTGAAGCCACACCGAAGCAAGAGATATCTCTGTCTGCTGTCCAGAATCTGGGGTTGTCTTAAAAGACAAATGAATTATTTGTGTTAAGCACTTATTATATGTCAAACTCGGATAGATGGAGTTCAGGATCTAATTTAAGAAGGACAGCAGATATTTAATCCCGATTTTATAGCTGAGGAAACTTGGGGCCCAGGGAAGTTAAGTGACTTGCCTGAGGTCATACAGCATACACTTTAAGAGAAGCAGTGTGGTTAGTGGAAAGAGTATGGATTTGGGAGTCAGAGGACATGCTCCCCTTTATGGACTGTGAGCCCATTGTTGGGTAGGGACCGTCTCTATATGTTGCCGATTTGTACTTCCCAAGCGCTTAGTACAGTGCTCTGCACACAGTAAGCGCTCAATAAATACGATTGAATGAATGAATGAATGTGGGTTCTAATCCCGGCTCCGCCACTTGTCTGCTGGGTAACCTTGGGCAAGTCACTTAACTTCTCTGTGCCTCAGTTCCCTCAACTGTAAAACAGGGATTAAGAATGTGAGCCCCACGTGGGACAACCTGATTACCTTGTATCTACCCCAGTGCTTAGAACAGTGCTTGGCACATAGTAAATGCCTAAAAATACCATAATTATTATCATTATTATTAGTGACAGAGCCAGAATTAAAACCCAGGACCTCTGGCTCTCAAGCCCATGCTTATTTCACTACACCAGATTGGTTCTCAATCACTTTTCAGCGTGGCTCAGTGGAAAGAGCCTGGGCTTTGGAGTCAGAGGTCATGGGTTCTAATCCCAGCTCCGCCACTTGTCAGCTGTGTGACTCTGGGCAAGTTACTTAACTTCTCTGTGCCTCAGTTACCTCATCTGTAAAATGGGGATTAAACTTGTGATCCCTCTGTGGGACAACTTGATTACTTTGTATCTACCCCAGCGCTTAGAACAGTGCTTTGCAGATAGTAAGCGCTTAATAAAGGCCATTATTATTATTATTTTGAATTGGATGTACATTAAGAGGGTCCTTAATGATGTGTTATTACTCACATTTATTACCCAGAGTTTGGATGCTTATTTCATTCTCCCATTTGAGTTGACTATTGTATATATTAATTGCTAACAATGATCTGAATACAGTGCTAAGTTCTGGGGTAGACACAAAAATCAATCAATCAATGGTATTTACTGAGCATTTACTGTGTGCAGAGCACTGTACTAAGGGCTTGGGAGAGTACAGTACAACAGAATTAGCAGAAATGTCCCCTGACCATAATGAGTTTACAGTCTAGTGGGGGAGACAGACATTAATATGAATAAATAATTTATAATATATGATTTAAAAACTAATCTGTTAGGCATCAAGTCACTTGGCTTAAGAGA